>NW_027141810.1:269075-329075 GCF_036365525.1 Heterodontus francisci | reverse complement strand
GGGAGGGACAGAGGATCACGCACTCGAGTATCGAGAACCACTCATCACACTTGCTCAGCAGTGTGTCAAGATGCAGAATGCCCTGGGACCCGCCTGTATTTTCCTGAAAAAAACAATGGCACAGAAACATACGGTAACTGGAATTTTCAACTCGTCCCCTCCCTGTCCCGACAACCCCTTCGACAACACGTCTCACACAAACCCACTCTCTGTAACCCGCCTGAGCATTCAGACTCTGTGACCCGTAACCCGGGAAGAGTCAGTGTCCGTGGGGGACCCTTACCCCAGGGACAGTCGGTGCCCCTGGGGGACCCTTACCCCAGGGAGAGTCGGTGCCTGCGGGGGACCCGTATCCCGGGGAGAGTCAGTGCCCGTGGGGGGACCCGTACCCCGGGGAGAGTCGGTGCCCCTGGGGGACCCTTACCCCGGGGAGAGTTGGTGCCCATGGGGGGACCCTTACCCCGGGGAGAGTTGGTGCCCATGGGGGGACCCTTACCCCAGGGAGAGTCGGTGCCCGTGAGGGACCCGCACCCCGGGGAGAGTCGGTACCTGCGGGGGACCCGTATCCCGGGGAGAGTCGGTACCTGCGGGGGACCCGTATCCCGGGGAGAGTCAGTGCCCGTGGGGGGACCCGTACCCCGGGGAGAGTCGGTGCCCCTGGGGGACCCTTACCCCGGGGAGAGTTGGTGCCCATGGGGGGACCCGTACCCCGGGGAGAGTCGGTGCCCATGGGGGACCCTTACCCTGGGGAGAGTCAGTGCCCCTGGGGGACCTGTACCCCGGGGAGAGTCGGTGCCTGTGGGAGATCCGTAACCCAGGGAGAGTCGGTGTCCGTGGGGGACCCATATCCCCGGGAGAGTCGGTGCCCGTGGGGGACCCTTACCCCGGGGGGAGTCGGTGCCCGTGGGGGACCCTTACCCCGGGGGAGTCGGTGCCCGTGGGCAATCCGTACCCCATGGAGAGTCGGTGCCCGTGGGCGATCCGTACCATGAGGAGGTCGGTGCCCGTGGGGGACACATACCCCGGGGAGAGTCGGTGTCCCTGGGGGGACCCGTACCCCGGGGAGAGTCGGTGCCCGTGGGCGATCCGTAACGTGGGGAGAGTCGGTGCCCGTGGGGGACCCATAACCCAGGGAGAGTTTGTGCCCGTGGGCAATACGTACCCCAGGGAGAGTCGGTGCCCATGGGGAGACCCGTACCCCGGGGAGAGTCGGTGCCCGTGGGGAGACCCGTTCCCCGGGGAGAGTCGGTGCCCGTGGAGGACCCGTACCCCAGGGAGAGTCGGTTCCCGTGGAGGACCCGTACCCTGGGGAGAGTCGGTGCCCGTGGAGGACCCGTACCCCGGGGAGAGTCGGTGCCCGTGGAGGACCCGTACCCCGGGGAGAGTCAGTGCCCGTGGGGGGATCCATAACCCAGGGAGAGTCGGTGCCCATGGGGAGACCCGTACCCCGGGGAGAGTCGGTGCCCGTGGGGAGACCCGTTCCCCGGGGAGAGTCGGTGCCCGTGGGGAGACCCGTACCCCGAGGAGAGTCGGTGCCCGTGGAGGACCCGTACCCCGGGGAGAGTCGGTGCCCGTGGAGGACCCGTACCCCGGGGAGAGTTGGTGCCCGTGGGGGGATCCATAACCCAGGGAGAGTCGGTGCCCATGGGGAGACCCGTACCCCGGGGAGAGTCGGTGCCCGTGGGGAGACCCGTTCCCCGGGGAGAGTCGGTGCCCGTGGGGAGACCCGTACCCCGGGGAGAGTCGGTGTCCGTGGAGGACCCGTACCCCGGGGAGAGTCGGTGCCCGTGGAGGACCCGTACCCCAGGGAGAGTCGGTGCCCGTGGAGGACCCGTACCCCAGGGAGAGTCGGTTCCCGTGGAGGACCCGTACCCCAGGGAGAGTCGGTTCCCGTGGAGGACCCGTACCCTGGGGAGAGTCGGTGCCCGTGGAGGACCCGTACCCCGGGGAGAGTCGGTGCCCGTGGAGGACCCGTACCCCAGGGAGAGTCGGTTCCCGTGGAGGACCCGTACCCTGGGGAGAGTCGGTGCCCGTGGAGGACCCGTACCCTGGGGAGAGTCGGTGCCCGTGGGGGACCCGTACCCCGGGGAGAGTCGGTGCCCGTGGAGGACCCGTACCCCAGGGAGAGTCGGTTCCCGTGGAGGACCCGTACCCCGGGGAGAGTCGGTGCCCATGGGGGACCCGTACCCCGAGGAGAGTCGGTGCCCGTGGAGGACCCGTACCCCGGGGAGAGTCGGTGCCCGTGGAGGACCCGTACCCCAGGGAGAGTCGGTTCCCGTGGAGGACCCGTACCCTGGGGAGAGTCGGTGCCCGTGGAGGACCCGTACCCTGGGGAGAGTCGGTGCCCGTGGGGGACCCGTACCCCGGGGAGAGTCGGTGCCCGTGGAGGACCCGTACCCCAGGGAGAGTCGGTTCCCGTGGAGGACCCGTACCCCGGGGAGAGTCGGTGCCCATGGGGGACCCGTACCCCGGGGAGAGTCGGTGCCCGTGGAGGACCCGTACCCCGGGGAGAGTCGGTGCCCGTGGAGGACCCGTACCCTGGGGAGAGTCGGTGCCCGTGGAGGACCCGTACCCCGGGGAGAGTCGGTGCCAGTTTTGTGCTTCACTCATTTAATCTTTTCCTTTTTATTTGATTTTCAGGAGCGTCATCTTGGAGCTCAGGAGATGCAAGGTAAGGACGTAGACTGATCATAACCCCAGACAGAGTGAGGTCCCAGACGGATTGTAACCCCAGACAGGGTGAGGTCGCAGACTGATCGTAACCCCAGACAGGGTGGGGTCACAGACTGATTGTAACCCCAGACAGGGTGGGGTCACAGACTGATTGTAACCCCAGACAGGGTGAGGTCACAGACTGATCGTAACCCCAGACAGGGTGGGGTCGCAGACTGATCGTAACCCCAGACAGGGTGAGGTCACAGACTGATCGTAACCCCAGACAGGGTGAGGTCGCAGACTGATCGTAACCCCAGACAGGGTGAGGTCGCAGACTGATCGTAACCCCAGACAGAGTGAGGTCCCAGACTGATCGTAACCCCAGACAGGGTGAGGTCACAGACTGATCGTAACCCCAGACAGGGTGGGGTCACAGACTGATCGTAACCCCAGACAGGGTGAGGTCACAGACTGATCGTAACCCCAGACAGGGTGAGGTCGCAGACTGATCGTAACCCCAGACAGGGTGAGGTCACAGACTGATTGTAACCCCAGACAGAGTGAGGTCGCAGACGGATTGTAACCCCAGACAGGGTGAGGTCGCAGACTGATTGTAACCCCAGACAGAGTGAGATCGCAGACGGATTGTAACCCCAGACAGGGTGAGGTCACAGACTGATCATAACCCCAGACAAGGTGAGGTCGCAGACTGATTGTAACCCCAGACAGAGTGAGGTCGCAGACGGATTGTAACCCCAGACAGAGTGAGGTCGCAGACTGATCGTAATTCCAGACAGGGTGAGGTCGCAGACTGATTGTCACCCCAGACAGGGTGAGGTCCCAGACTGATTGTAACCCCAGACAGAGTGAGGTCCCAGACTGATTGTAACCCCAGACAGAGTGAGGTCCCAGACTGATTGTAACCCCAGACAGAGTGAGGTCACAGACTGATCGTAATTCCAGACAGGGTGAGGTCACAGACTGATTGTAATTCCAGACAGGGTGAGGTCACAGACTGATTGTAACCCCAGACAGGGTGAGGTCGCAGACTGATCGTAACCCCAGACAGAGTGAGGTCACAGACTGATTGTAACCCCAGACAGAGTGAGGTCCCAGACTGATTGTAACCCCAGACAG
Organism: Heterodontus francisci; assembly: GCF_036365525.1. Lineage (NCBI taxonomy): Eukaryota > Metazoa > Chordata > Chondrichthyes > Heterodontiformes > Heterodontidae > Heterodontus > Heterodontus francisci. The sequence continues at coordinate 325,283 of NW_027141810.1, read as the reverse complement.
AGTGAGGTCACAGACTGATTGTAACCCCAGACAGGGTGAGGTCACAGACTGATTGTAATTCCAGACAGGGTGAGGTCCCAGACTGATTGTAACCCCAGACAGAGTGAGATCGCAGACTGATCGTAACCCCAGACAGGGTGAGGTCACAGACTGATCGTAATTCCAGACAGGGCGAGGACGCAGACTGATCGTAATTCCAGACAGGGTGAGGTCGCAGACTGATCGTAACCCCAGACAGGGTGAGGTCACAGACTGATTGTAACCCCAGACAGAGTGAGGTCGCAGACTGATCGTAACCCCAGACAGAGTGAGGTCGCAGACTGATCGTAATTCCAGACAGGGTGAGGTCACAGACTGATTGTAACCCCAGACAGAGTGAGGTCACAGACTGATTGTAACCCCAGACAGGGTGAGGTCGCAGACTGATCGTAATTCCAGACAGGGTGAGGTCACAGACTGATTGTAACCCCAGACAGAGTGAGGTCGCAGACTGATCGTAACCCCAGACAGGGTGAGGTCACAGACTGATCGTAATTCCAGACAGGGTGAGGTCGCAGACTGATCGTAATTCCAGACAGGGTGAGGTCACAGACTGATTGTAACCCCAGACAGAGTGAGGTCGCAGACTGATTGTAATTCCAGACAGGGTGAGGTCACAGACTGATCGTAATTCCAGACAGGGTGAGGTCACAGACTGATTGTAACCCCAGACAGGGTGAGGTCGCAGACTGATTGTAACCCCAGACAGGGTGAGGTCACAGACTGATCGTAACCCCAGACAGAGTGAGGTCGCAGACGGATTGTAACCCCAGACAGAGTGAGGTCGCAGACTGATCGTAATTCCAGACAGGGTGAGGTCGCAGACTGATTGTAACCCCAGACAGAGTGAGGTCCCAGACTGATTGTAACCCCAGACAGAGTGAGGTCCCAGACTGATTGTAACCCCAGACAGAGTGAGGACACAGACTGATCGTAATTCCAGACAGGGTGAGGTCACAGACTGATTGTAATTCCAGACAGGGTGAGGTCACAGACTGATCGTAATTCCAGACAGGGTGAGGTCGCAGACTGATCGTAACCCCAGACAGAGTGAGGTTGCAGACTGATCGTAATTCCAGACAGGGTGAGGTCGCAGACTGATCGTAATTCCAGACAGGGTGAGGTCACAGACTGATTGTAATTCCAGACAGGGTGAGGTCACAGACTGATTGTAACCCCAGACAGGGTGAGGTCGCAGACTGATCGTAACCCCAGACAGAGTGAGGTCACAGACTGATTGTAACCCCAGACAGAGTGAGGTCCCAGACTGATTGTAACCCCAGACAGAGTGAGGTCACAGACTGATTGTAACCCCAGACAGGGTGAGGTCACAGACTGATTGTAATTCCAGACAGGGTGAGGTCCCAGACTGATTGTAACCCCAGACAGAGTGAGATCGCAGACTGATCGTAACCCCAGACAGGTTGAGGTCACAGACTGATCGTAATTCCAGACAGGGCGAGGACGCAGACTGATCGTAATTCCAGACAGGGCGAGGTCACAGACTGATCGTAATTCCAGACAGGGTGAGGTCGCAGACTGATCGTAACCCCAGACAGGGTGAGGTCACAGACTGATTGTAACCCCAGACAGAGTGAGGTCGCAGACTGATCGTAACCCCAGACAGAGTGAGGTCGCAGACTGATCGTAATTCCAGACAGGGTGAGGTCACAGACTGATTGTAACCCCAGACAGAGTGAGGTCACAGACTGATTGTAACCCCAGACAGGGTGAGGTCGCAGACTGATCGTAATTCCAGACAGGGTGAGGTCACAGACTGATTGTAACCCCAGACAGAGTGAGGTCGCAGACTGATCGTAATTCCATAAAGGGTGAGGTCACAGACTGATTGTAACCCCAGACAGAGTGAGGTCGCAGACTGATTGTAATTCCAGACAGGGTGAGGTCACAGACTGATCGTAATTCCAGACAGGGTGAGGTCACAGACTGATTGTAACCCCAGACAGGGTGCGGTCACAGACTGATCGTAACCCCAGACAGAGTGAGGTCACAGACTGATTGTAACCCCAGACAGGGTGCGGTCACAGACTGACCGTAATTCTAGACAGGGTGAGGTCACAGACTGATCGTAACCCCAGACAGGGTGAGGTCCCAGACTGATTGTAATTCCAGACAGAGTGAGGTCACAGACTGATCGTAATTCTAGACAGGGTGAGGTCACAGACTGATCGTAACCCCAGACAGGGTGAGGTCACAGACTGATTGTAACCCCAGACAGGGTGAGGTCACAGACTGATTGTAACCCCAGACAGGGTGAGGTCACAGACTGATCGTAACCCGACAGGGTGAGGTCACAGACTGATTGTAACCCCAGACAGGGTGAGGTCACAGACTGATTGTAACCCCAGACAGGGTGAGGTCACAGACTGATTGTAACCCCAGACAGGGTGAGGTCACAGACTGATTGTAACCCCAGACAGGGTGAGGTCACAGACTGATCGTAACCCCAGACAGGGTGAGGTCACAGACTGATCGTAACCCCAGACAGGGTGAGGTCACAGACTGATCGTAACCCCAGACAGGGTGCGGTCACAGACTGATCGTAACCCCAGACAGGGTGAGGTCACAGACTGATCGTAACCCCAGACAGGGTGCGGTCGGATAAGAATAGAGACAGAGAGGGGGAGAGAGAATGAAGAAGTCAGAGAGAGATGGTGGAAGGGAGAGAGGGAGGGAAGCAGAAGGATGGAGAGAGAGAGAGGAGAGTATATGGGAGGTATAGAGGAGGGATGGTGGGTGATATAGGGGAGAGAGGAGCTGTGTGTTTTTAATGACAAGTGTTTATTGATAATTGAAGAGTTGAGAGATGCCTTCACTGAATTTGATAAGGATAAGGATGGTCACATCAGCTGCAAGGACCTGGGCAATCTGATGAGGACGATGGGGTACATGCCGACTGAGATGGAGCTGATCGAATTGTCCCAGCAAATCAATATGAACCGTGAGTGCATACCCGACACTGTTCCCATTAACACCCCAAACACCATGGTCCCATGGACACTGACTCTCCCCGGGGTACAGGTCCCGTGGACACCAACTCTCCCCGGGGTACAGGTCCCATGGACACCAACTCTCCCCGGGGTACAGGTCCCATGGACACCAACTCTCCCCGGGGTACAGGTCCCATGGACACCGACTCTCCCCGGGGTACAGGTCCCATGGACACCAACTCTCCCCGGGGTACAGGTCCCATGGACACCGACTCTCCCCGGGGTACAGGTCCCGTGGACACCGACTCTCCCCGGGGTACAGGTCCCATGGACACCGACTCTCCCCGGGGTACAGGTCCCATGGACACCGACTCTCCCCGGGGTACAGGTCCCATGGACACCGACTCTCCCCGGGGTACAGGTCCCATGGACACCGACTCTCCCCGGGGTACAGGTCCCGTGGACACCGACTCTCCCAGGGGTACAGGTCCCGTGGACACCGACTCTCCCCGGGGTACAGGTCCCGTGGACACCGACTCTCCCCGGGGTACAGGTCCCATGGACACCGACTCTCCCCGGGGTACAGGTCCCATGGACACCGACTCTCCCCGGGGTACAGGTCCCATGGACACCGACTCTCCCCGGGGTACAGGTCCCATGGACACCGACTCTCCCTGGGGTACAGGTCCCGTGGACACCGACTCTCCCCGGGGTACAGGTCCCATGGACACTGACTCTCCCTGGGGTACGGATCCCGTGGACACCGACTCTCCCCGGGGTATGGATCCCGTGGAGACTGACTCTCCCTGGGGTACAGGTCCCATGGACACTGACTCTCCCCGGGGTACAGGTCCCATGGACACTGACTCTCCCTGGGGTACGGATCCCGTGGACACCGACTCTCCCCGGGGTATGGATCCCGTGGACACTGACTCTCCCCGGGGTACAGGTCCCATGGACACTGACTCTCCCTGGGGTACGGATCCCGTGGACACCGACTCTCCCCGGGGTATGGATCCCGTGGAGACTGACTCTCCCTGGGGTACAGGTCCCATGGACACTGACTCTCCATGGGGTACGGATCCCGTGGACACCGACTCTCCCCGGGGTATGGATCCCGTGGAGACTGACTCTCCCTGGGGTACAGGTCCCATGGACACTGACTCTCCATGGGGTACGGATCCCGTGGACACCGACTCTCCCCGGGGTACAGGTCCCCCACAGATACCGACTCTCCCCAGGGATCGGGGATGAGAATGAGGGATTCTCTCCCCTCTGTCTCTCTTTCTCCCCCCCCTTTAAGATGCAGCTTAAAACCGACCTCTATGACTGAGCTTTTGGTTGCCTCTCTCTGAGGTCTCCTCAGGTGGCTCGGGGTTAGATTTTGTTTGATAACGCTCCTGCGAAATGCCCTTGGGAAAGTTTTTTTTTGACATTAAAGTTGCTATATAAATGCACGTTTGGTTGTTTTTCTAGTTGGCGGACGGGTGGACTTTGAGGATTTTGTGGAAATCATGGCTCCTAAACTGCTGGCAGAGACAGCTGGGATGATTGGTGTAAAGGAACTCCGTGACGCTTTCCGAGAGGTAGAGTGAGATTGAACTGTCTGAACGTCAGATGGCAAATGACCCACAGAGACTGACTGGGAGGATAGAGTCCACGCTAGGGAACAGGAGGAGGCCATTCAGCCCCTCTCCAGCCTGTTAGACAGGAACAGGAGGAGGCCCATTCAGCCCATCTCGAGCCTGTTACACAGGAACAGGAGGAGGCCATTCAGTCCCTCTCACCCCTGTTACACAGGAACAGGAGGAGGCCATTCAGCCCCTCTCACCCCTGTTACACAGGAACAGGAGGAGGCCATTCAGCCCCTCTCACCCCTGTTACACAGGAACAGTTGGAGGCCCATTCAGCCCCTCTCGAGCCTGTTACACAGGAACAGGAGGAGGTCATTCAGCCCCTCTCACCCCTGTTACACAGGAACAGGAGGAGGCCATTCAGCCCCTCACCCCTGTTACACGGGAACAGGAGGAGGCCCATTCAGCCCCTCTCGATCCTGTTACACAGGAACAGTTGGAGGCCCATTCAGTCCCTCTCACCCCTGTTACACAGGAACAGGAGGAGGCCATTCAGCCCCTCTAGCCCCTGTTACACAGGAACAGGAGGAGGGCCATTCAGCCCCTCTTGCCCCTGTTACACAGGAACAGGAGGAGGCCATTCAGCCCCTCTCGATCCTGTTACACAGGAACAGTTGGAGGCCCATTCAGCCCTTCTCACCCCTGTTACACAGGAACAGGAGGAGGCCCATTCAGCCCCTCTCACCCCTGTTACACAGGAACAGGAATAGACCCATTCAGCCCCTCTCGAGCCTGTTACACAGGAACAGGAGGAGGCCCATTCAGCCCCTCTCGAGCCTGTTACACAGGAACAGGAGGAGGCCCATCCAGCCCCTCTCCAGCCTGTTACACAGGAACAGGAGGAGGCCATTCAGCCCCTCTCCAGCCTGTTAGACAGGAACAGGAGGAGGCCCATTCAGCCCATCTCGAGCCTGTTACACAGGAACAGGAGGAGGCCCATTCAGCCCCTCTCCAGCCTGTTAGACAGGAACAGGAGGAGGCCCATTCAGCCCATCTCGAGCCTGTTACACAGGAACAGGAGGAGTCCATTCAGTCCCTCTCCTCCAGCCTGTACCTCCATTCCACGAGCTTGAGAGTGATCTGTGACCCTAACTCCACATCCTCGCCTTCCCCCCCTCCCATGCCCCAATCCAGCAAAAATATTTTCACTCTCTCTCTCCCCCAATACATTCCCCCTAAATATCCCGAAAACGTCAATCAAATCTACCCCTGACCCTTCTAATTTCCAGGGAATACCGCCACTAGTTTGTGTGATCTCTCCTGGTAATTTAACCCTTGGCATCCCGGTATCATTCCAGTAATTCTACACTGCACTCCCTCCAAGGCCAATATCTCCTTCCGAAGGTGTGGGGACCAGAACTGTAGAGTCAGTGATAGGGGGAGAGTGGACATGGGCTGTGGGTGATTAAATGGGTGTAGAGTCAGTGATAGAGGAGAGTGGACATGGGCTGTGGGTGATTAAATGGGTGTAGAGTCAGTGATAGAGGAGAGTGGACATGGACTGTGGGTGATTAAATGGGTGTAGAGTCAGTGATAGAGGAGAGTGGACATGGGCTGTGGGTGATTAAATGGGTGTAGAGTCAGTGATAGAGGAGAGTGGACATGGGCTGTGGGTGATTAAATGGGTGTAGAGTCAGTGATAGAGGAGAGTGGACATGGACTGTGGGTGATTAAATGGGTGTAGAGTCAGTGATAGGGGAGAGTGGACATGGGCTGTGGGTGATTAAATGGGTGTAGAGTCAGTGATAGAGGAGAGTGGACATGGGCTGTGGGTGATTAAATGGGTGTAGAGTCAGTGATAGAGGAGAGTGGACATGGGCTGTGGGTGATTAAATGGGTGTAGAGTCAGTGATAGGGGAGAGTGGACATGGGCTGTGGGTGATTAAATGGGTGTAGAGTCAGTGATAGGGGAGAGTGGACATGGGCTGTGGGTGATTAAATGGGTGTAGAGTCAGTGATAGGGGAGAGTGGACATGGGCTGTGGGTGATTAAATGGGTGTAGAGTCAGTGATAGGGGAGAGTGGACATGGGCTGTGGGTGATTAAATGGGTGTAGAGTCAGTAATAGGGGGAGAGTGGACATGGGCTGTGGGTGATTAAATGGGTGTAGAGTCAGTGATAGAGGAGAGTGGACATGGGCTGTGGGTGATTAAATGGGTGTAGAGTCAGTGATAGTGGAGAGTGGACATGGGCTGTGGGTGATTAAATGGGTGTAGAGTCAGTGATAGAGAAGAGTGGACATGGACTGTGGGTGATTAAATGGGTGTAGAGTCAGTGATAGAGGAGAGTGGACATGGACTGTGGGTGATTAAATGGGTGTAGAGTCAGTGATAGTGGAGAGTGGACATGGGCTGTGGGTGATTAAATGGGTGTAGAGTCAGTGATGGGGAGAGTGGACATGGGCTGTGGGTGATTAAATGGGTGTAGAGTCAGTGATAGAGGAGAGTGGACATGGGCTGTGGGTGATTAAATGGGTGTAGAGTCAGTGATGGGGAGAGTGGACATGGGCTGTGGGTGATTAAATGGGTGTAGAGTCAGTGATAGAGGAGAGTGGACATGGGCTGTGGGTGATTAAATGGGTGTAGAGTCAGTGATGGGGAGAGTGGACATGGGCTGTGGGTGATTAAATGGGTGTAGAGTCAGTGATAGAGGAGAGTGGACATGGGCTGTGGGTGATTAAATGGGTGTAGAGTCAGTGATAGTGGAGAGTGGACATGGGCTGTGGGTGATTAAATGGGTGTAGAGTCAGTGATAGAGGAGAGTGGACATGGACTGTGGGTGATTAAATGGGTGTAGAGTCAGTGATAGAGGAGAGTGGACATGGACTGTGGGTGATTAAATGGGTGTAGAGTCAGTGATAGGGGGAGAGTGGACATGGGCTGTGGGTGATTAAATGGGTGTAGAGTCAGTGATGGAGGGAGAGTGGACATGGGCTGTGGGTGATTAAATGGGTGTAGAGTCAGTGATAGGGGAGAGTGGACATGGGCTGTGGGTGATTAAATGGGTGTAGAGTCAGTGATAGAGGAGAGTGGACATGGGCTGTGGGTGATTAAATGGGTGTAGAGTCAGTGAAAGAGGAGAGTGGACATGGGCTGTGGGTGATTAAATGGGTGCAGAGTCAGTGATAGGGGAGAGTGGACATGGGCTGTGGGTGATTAAATGGGTGCAGAGTCAGTGATAGGGGAGAGTGGACATGGGCTGTGGGTGATTAAATGGGTGTAGAGTCAGTGATAGAGGAGAGTGGACATGGACTGTGGGTGATTAAATGGGTGTAGAGTCAGTGATAGAGGAGAGTGGACATGGGCTGTGGGTGATTAAATGGGTGTAGAGTCAGTGATAGAGGAGAGTGGACATGGACTGTGGGTGATTAAATGGGTGTAGAGTCAGTGACAGAGAAGAGTGGAAATGGGCTGTGGGTGATTAAATGGGGGTAGAGTCAGTGATAGAGGAGAGTGGACATGGACTGTGGGTGATTAAATGGGTGTAGAGTCAGTGATGGAGGGAGAGTGGACATGGGCTGTGGGTGATTAAATGGGTGTAGAGTCAGTGATAGGGGAGAGTGGACATGGGCTGTGGGTGATTAAATGGGTGTAGAGTCAGTGATAGGGGAGAGTGGACATGGGCTGTGGGTGATTAAATGGGTGTAGAGTCAGTGATAGGGGAGAGTGGACATGGGCTGTGGGTGATTAAATGGATGTAGAGTCAGTGATAGGGGAGAGTGGACATGGGCTGTGGGTGATTAAATGGATGTAGAGTCAGTGATAGGGGAGAGTGGACATGGGCTGTGGGTGATTAAATGGATGTAGAGTCAGTGATAGGGGAGAGTGGACATGGGCTGTGGGTGATTAAATGGATGTAGAGTCAGTGATAGAGGAGAGTGGACATGGACTGTGGGTGATTAAATGGGTGTAGAGTCAGTGATAGGGGAGAGTGGACATGGGCTGTGGGTGATTAAATGGGTGTAGAGTCAGTGATAGAGGAGAGTGGACATGGGCTGTGGGTGATTAAATGGATGTAGAGTCAGTGAAAGAGGAGAGTGGACATGGGCTGTGGGTGATTAAATGGGTGTAGAGTCAGTGATAGGGGAGAGTGGACATGGGCTGTGGGTGATTAAATGGGTGTAGAGTCAGTGATAGGTGGAGAGTGGACATGGGCTGTGGGTGATTAAATGGGTGTAGAGTCAGTGATAGGTGGAGAGTGGACATGGGCTGTGGGTGATTAAATGGGTGTAGAGTCAGTGATAGGTGGAGAGTGGACATGGGCTGTGGGTGATTAAATGGGTGTAGAGTCAGTGATGGAGGGAGAGTGGACATGGGCTGTGGGTGATTAAATGGGTGTAGAGTCAGTGATGGAGGGAGAGTGGACATGGGCTGTGGGTGATTAAATGGGTGTAGAGTCAGTGATAGGTGGAGAGTGGACATGGGCTGTGGGTGATTAAATGGGTGTAGAGTCAGTGATGGAGGGAGAGTGGACATGGGCTGTGGGTGATTAAATGGGTGTAGAGTCAGTGATGGAGGGAGAGTGGACATGGGCTGTGGGTGATTAAATGGGTGTAGAGTCAGTGATAGGGGAGAGTGGACATGGGCTGTGGGTGATTAAATGGGTGTAGAGTCAGTGATAGAGGAGAGTGGACATGGGCTGTGGGTGATTCAATGGATGTAGAGTCAGTGAAAGAGGAGAGTGGACATGGGCTGTGGGTGATTAAATGGATGTAGAGTCAGTGATAGAGGAGAGTGGACATGGACTGTGGGTGATTAAATGGGTGTAGAGTCAGTAATAGGGGAGAGTGGACATGGGCTGTGGGTGATTAAATGGGTGCAGAGTCAGTGATAGGGGAGAGTGGAAATGGGCTGTGGGTGATTAAATGGGGGTAGAGTCAGTGATAGAGGAGAGTGGACATGGACTGTGGGTGATTAAATGGGTGTAGAGTCAGTGATGGAGGGAGAGTGGACATGGGCTGTGGGTGATTAAATGGGTGTAGAGTCAGTGATAGGGGAGAGTGGACATGGGCTGTGGGTGATTAAATGGGTGTAGAGTCAGTGATAGGGGAGAGTGGACATGGGCTGTGGGTGATTAAATGGGTGTAGAGTCAGTGATAGGGGAGAGTGGACATGGGCTGTGGGTGATTAAATGGATGTAGAGTCAGTGATAGGGGAGAGTGGACATGGACTGTGGGTGATTAAATGGGTGTAGAGTCAGTGACAGAGAAGAGTGGAAATGGGCTGTGGGTGATTAAATGGGGGTAGAGTCAGTGATAGAGGAGAGTGGACATGGGCTGTGGGTGATTAAATGGGTGTAGAGTCAGTGATAGAGGAGAGTGGACATGGACTGTGGGTGATTAAATGGGTGTAGAGTCAGTGATAGGGGAGAGTGGACATGGGCTGTGGGTGATTAAATGGGTGTAGAGTCAGTGATAGGGGAGAGTGGACATGGGCTGTGGGTGATTAAATGGGTGTGGAGTCAGTGATAGAGGAGAGTGGACATGGGCTGTGGGTGATTAAATGGATGTAGAGTCAGTGAAAGAGGAGAGTGGACATGGGCTGTGGGTGATTAAATCGGTGTAGAGTCAGTGATAGAGGAGAGTGGACATGGACTGTGGGTGATTAAATGGATGTAGAGTCAGTGATAGCGGAGAGTGGACATGGGCTGTGGGTGATTAAATGGGTGTAGAGTCAGTGATAGAGGAGAGTGGACATGGACTGTGGGTGATTAAATGGGTGTAGAGTCAGTGATAGAGGAGAGTGGACATGGGCTGTGGGTGATTAAATGGGTGTAGAGTCAGTGATAGAGGAGAGTGGACATGGACTGTGGGTGATTAAATGGGTGTAGAGTCAGTGATAGAGGAGAGTGGACATGGGCTGTGGGTGATTAAATCGGTGTAGAGTCAGTGATAGAGGAGAGTGGACATGGACTGTGGGTGATTAAATGGATGTAGAGTCAGTGATAGCGGAGAGTGGACATGGGCTGTGGGTGATTAAATGGGTGTAGAGTCAGTGATAGGGGAGAGTGGACATGGGCTGTGGGTGATTAAATGGGTGTAGAGTCAGTGATAGGGGAGAGTGGACATGGGCTGTGGGTGATTAAATGGGTGTAGAGTCAGTGATAGGGGAGAGTGGACATGGACTGTGGGTGATTAAATGGATGTAGAGTCAGTGATAGCGGAGAGTGGACATGGGCTGTGGGTGATTAAATGGGTGTAGAGTCAGTGATAGGGGAGAGTGGACATGGGCTGTGGGTGATTAAATGGGTGCAGAGTCAGTGATAGAGGAGAGTGGACATGGGCTGTGGGTGATTAAATGGGTGCAGAGTCAGTGATAGAGGAGAGTGGACATGGGCTGTGGGTGATTAAATGGGTGCAGAGTCAGTGATAGAGGAGAGTGGACATGGGCTGTGGGTGATTAAATGGGTGTAGAGTCAGTGATAGGGGAGAGTGGACATGGGCTGTGGGTGATTAAATGGGTGTAGAGTCATTGATAGGGGAGAGTGGACATGGGCTGTGGGTGATTAAATGGGTGCAGAGTCAGTGATAGAGGAGAGTGGACATGGGCTGTGGGTGATTAAATGGGTGTAGAGTCAGTGATAGCGGAGAGTGGACATGGGCTGTGGGTGATTAAATGGGTGTAGAGTCAGTGATGGAGGAGAGTGGACATGGGCTGTGGGTGATTAAATGGATGTAGAGTCAGTGAAAGAGGAGAGTGGACATGGGCTGTGGGTGATTAAATGGGTGTAGAGTCAGTGATAGAGGAGAGTGGACATAGACTGTGGGTGATTAAATGGGTGTAGAGTCAGTGATAGGGGAGAGTGGACATGGGCTGTGGGTGATTAAATGGGTGTTCAGTCAGTGATAGAGGAGAGTGGACATGGGCTGTGGGTGATTAAATGGGTGTAAAGTCAGTGATAGAGGAGAGTGGACATGGACTGTGGGTGATTAAATGGGTGTAGAGTCAGTGATAGGGGAGAGTGGACATGGGCTGTGGGTGATTAAATGGGTGTAGAGTCAGTGATAGAGGAGAGTGGACATGGGCTGTGGGTGATTAAATGGATGTAGAGTCAGTGAAAGAGGAGAGTGGACATGGACTGTGGGTGATTAAATGGGTGTAGAGTCAGTGATAGGGGAGAGTGGACATGGACTGTGGGTGATTAAATGGGTGCAGAGTCAGTGATAGGAGAGAGTGGACATGGGCTGTGGGTGATTAAATGGGTGTAGAGTCAGTGATAGGGGAGAGTGGACATGGACTGTGGGTGATTAAATGGGTGTAGAGTCAGTGATAGAGGAGAGTGGACATGGGCTGTGGGTGATTAAATGGGTGTAGAGTCAGTGATAGAGGAGAGTGGACATGGGCTGTGGGTGATTAAATGGGTGTAGAGTCAGTGATAGAGGAGAGTGGACATGGGCTGTGGGTGATTAAATGGATGTAGAGTCAGTGATAGGGGAGAGTGGACATGGACTGTGGGTGATTAAATGGATGTAGAGTCAGTGATAGGGGAGAGTGGACATGGGCTGTGGGTGATTAAATGGGTGTAGAGTCAGTGATAGAGGAGAGTGGACATGGGCTGTGGGTGATTAAATGGGTGTAGAGTCAGTGATAGAGGAGAGTGGACATGGACTGTGGGTGATTAAATGGGTGTAGAGTCAGTGATAGTGGAGAGTGGACATGGGCTGTGGGTGATTAAATGGGTGTAGAGTCAGTGATAGTGGAGAGTGGACATGGGCTGTGGGTGATTAAATGGGTGTCGAGTCAGTGATAGGGGAGAGTGGACATGGACTGTGGGTGGTTAAATGGATGTAGAGTCAGTGATAGAGGAGAGTGGACATGGACTGTGGGTGATTAAATGGGTGTAGAGTCAGTGATAGGGGAGAGTGGACATGGACTGTGGGTGATTAAATGGGTGTAGAGTCAGTGATAGAGGAGAGTGGACATGGGCTGTGGGTGATTAAATGGGTGTAGAGTCATTGATAGAGGAGAGTGGACATGGACTGTGGGTGATTAAATGGGTGTAGAGTCAGTGATAGGGGAGAGTGGACATGGGCTGTGGGTGATTAAATGGGTGTAGAGTCAGTGATAGAGGAGAGTGGACATGGGCTGTGGGTGATTAAATGGGTGTAGAGTCATTGATAGAGGAGAGTGGACATGGGCTGTGGGTGATTAAATGGGTGTAGAGTCATTGATAGAGGAGAGTGGACATGGGCTGTGGGTGATTAAATGGGTGTAGAGTCAGTGATAGAGGAGAGTGGACATGGGCTGTGGGTGATTAAATGGGTGCAGAGTCAGTGATGGGGGAGAGTGGACATGGACTGTGGGTGATTAAATGGGTGTAGAGTCAGTGATAGAGGAGAGTGGACATGGACTGTGGGTGATTAAATGGGTGCAGAGTCAGTGATGGGGGAGAGTGGACATGGGCTGTGGGTGATTAAATGGGTGTAGAGTCAGTGATAGAGGAGAGTGGACATGGACTGTGGGTGATTAAATGGGTGCAGAGTCAGTGATGGGGGAGAGTGGACATGGACTGTGGGTGATTAAATGGGTGTAGAGTCAGTGATAGAGGAGAGTGGACATGGGCTGTGGGTGATTAAATGGGTGTAGAGTCAGTGATAGAGGAGAGTGGACATGGGCTGTGGGTGATTAAATGGGTGTAGAGTCAGTGATAGGGGAGAGTGGACATGGACTGTGGGTGATTAAATGGGTGTAGTGTCAGTGATAGGGGAGAGTGGACATGGACTGTGGGTGATTAAATGGGTGTAGAGTCAGTGATAGGGGAGAGTGGACATGGGCTGTGGGTGATTAAATGGGTGTAGAGTCAGTGATAGAGGAGAGTGGACATGGGCTGTGGGTGATTAAATGGGTGTAGAGTCAGTGATGGAGGAGACTGGACATGGGCTGTGGGTGATTAAATGGGTGTAGAGTCAGTGATAGGGGAGAGTGGACATGGGCTGTGGGTGATTAAATGGGTGTAGAGTCAGTGATAGAGGAGAGTGGACATGGGCTGTGGGTGATTAAATGGGTGTAGAGTCAGTGATAGAGGAGAGTGGACATGGACTGTGGGTGATTAAATGGGTGCAGAGTCAGTGATGGGGGAGAGTGGACATGGGCTGTGGGTGATTAAATGGGTGTAGAGTCAGTGATAGGGGAGAGTGGACATGGACTGTGGGTGATTAAATGGGTGCAGAGTCAGTGATAGGAGAGAGTGGACATGGGCTGTGGGTGATTAAATGGGTGTAGAGTCAGTGATAGAGGAGAGTGGACATGGGCTGTGGGTGATTAAATGGGTGCAGAGTCAGTGATAGGAGAGAGTGGACATGGGCTGTGGGTGATTAAATGGGTGTAGAGTCAGTGATAGAGGAGAGTGGACATGGGCTGTGGGTGATTAAATGGGTGTAGAGTCAGTGATAGAGGAGAGTGGACATGGACTGTGGGTGATTAAATGGGTGTAGAGTCAGTGATAGGGGAGAGTGGACATGGGCTGTGGGTGATTAAATGGGTGTAGAGTCAGTGATAGGGGAGAGTGGACATGGACTGTGGGTGATTAAATGGGTGTAGAGTCAGTGATAGAGGAGAGTGGACATGGGCTGTGGGTGATTAAATGGGTGTAGAGTCAGTGATAGAGGAGAGTGGACATGGACTGTGGGTGATTAAATGGGTGTAGAGTCAGTGATAGGGGAGAGTGGACATGGACTGTGGGTGATTAAATGGGTGTAGTGTCAGTGATAGAGAAGAGTGGACATGGGCTGTGGGTGATTAAATGGGTGTAGAGTCAGTGATAGGGGAGAGTGGACATGGGCTGTGGGTGATTAAATGGGTGTAGAGTCAGTGATAGAGGAGAGTGGACATGGGCTGTGGGTGATTAAATGGGTGCAGAGTCAGTGATAGGAGAGAGTGGACATGGGCTGTGGGTGATTAAATGGATGTAGAGTCAGTGATAGAGGAGAGTGGACATGGGCTGTGGGTGATTAAATGGGTGCAGAGTCAGTGATAGGAGAGAGTGGACATGGGCTGTGGGTGATTAAATGGGTGTAGAGTCAGTGATAGAGGAGAGTGGACATGGGCTGTGGGTGATTAAATGGGTGCAGAGTCAGTGATAGAGGAGAGTGGACATGGACTGTGGGTGATTAAATGGGTGTAGAGTCAGTGATAGGGGAGAGTGGACATGGGCTGTGGGTGATTAAATGGGTGTAGAGTCAGTGATAGGGGAGAGTGGACATGGACTGTGGGTGATTAAATGGGTGTAGAGTCAGTGATAGAGGAGAGTGGACATGGGCTGTGGGTGATTAAATGGGTGTAGAGTCAGTGATAGGGGAGAGTGGACATGGACTGTGGGTGATTAAATGGGTGTAGTGTCAGTGATAGAGAAGAGTGGACATGGGCTGTGGGTGATTAAATGGGTGTAGAGTCAGTGATAGGGGAGAGTGGACATGGGCTGTGGGTGATTAAATGGGTGTAGAGTCAGTGATAGAGGAGAGTGGACATGGGCTGTGGGTGATTAAATGGGTGTAGAGTCAGTGATAGAGGAGAGTGGACATGGGCTGTGGGTGATTAAATGGGTGTAGAGTCAGTGATAGAGGAGAGTGGACATGGACTGTGGGTGATTAAATGGGTGTAGAGTCAGTGATAGGGGAGAGTGGACATGGGCTGTGGGTGATTAAATGGGTGTAGAGTCAGTGATAGGGGAGAGTGGACATGGGCTGTGGGTGATTAAATGGATGTAGAGTCAGTGATAGAGGAGAGTGGACATGGGCTGTGGGTGATTAAATGGGTGCAGAGTCAGTGATGGGGGAGAGTGGACATGGGCTGTGGGTGATTAAATGGGTGCAGAGTCAGTGATGGGGGAGAGTGGACATGGACTGTGGGTGATTAAATGGGTGTAGAGTCAGTGATAGGGGAGAGTGGACATGGGCTGTGGGTGATTAAATGGGTGTAGAGTCAGTGATCGGGGAGAGTGGACACGGACTGTGGGTGATTAAATGGGTGTAGAGTCAGTGATAGAGGAGAGTGGACATGGGCTGTGGGTGATTAAATGGGTGTAGAGTCAGTGATAGGGGAGAGTGGACATGGGCTGTGGGTGATTAAATGGGTGTAGAGTCAGTGATAGAGGAGAGTGGACATGGACTGTGGGTGATTAAATGGGTGTAGAGTCAGTGATCGGGGGAGAGTGGACATGGGCTGTGGGTGATTAAATGGGTGTAGAGTTAGTGATCGGGGAGAGTGGACATGGGCTGTGGGTGATTAAATGGGTGTAGAGTCAGTGATAGAGGAGAGTGGACATGGGCTGTGGGTGATTAAATGGGTGTAGAGTCAGTGATAGAGGAGAGTGGACATGGGCTGTGGGTGATTAAATGGGTGTAGAGTCAGTGATAGAGGAGAGTGGACATGGGCTGTGGGTGATTAAATGGGTGTAGAGTCAGTGATCGGGGGAGAGTGGACATGGACTGTGGGTGATTAAATGGGTGTAGAGTCAGTGATAGAGGAGAGTGGACATGGGCTGTGGGTGATTAAATGGGTGTAGAGTCAGTGATAGAGGAGAGTGGACATGGGCTGTGGGTGATTAAATGGGTGTAGAGTCAGTGATAGAGGAGAGTGGACATGGGCTGTGGGTGATTAAATGGGTGTAGAGTCAGTGATAGGGGAGAGTGGACATGGACTGTGGGTGATTAAATGGGTGTAGAGTCAGTGATAGAGGGAGAGTGGACATGGACTGTGGGTGATTAAATGGGTGTAGAGTCAGTGATCGGGGGAGAGTGGACATGGGCTGTGGGTGATTAAATGGGTGTAGAGTCAGTGATAGGGGAGAGTGGACATGGGCTGTGGGTGATTAAATGGGTGTAGAGTCAGTGATAGAGGAGAGTGGACATGGACTGTGGGTGATTAAATGGGTGTAGAGTCAGTGATAGGGGGAGAGTGGACATGGGCTGTGGGTGATTAAATGGGTGTAGAGTCAGTGATGGGGGAGAGTGGACATGGGCTGTGGGTGATTAAATGGGTGTAGAGTCAGTGATGGGGAGAGTGGACATGGGCTGTGGGTGATTAAATGGGTGTAGAGTCAGTGATAGAGGAGAGTGGACATGGGCTGTGGGTGATTAAATCGGTGTAGAGTCAGTGATAGTGGAGAGTGGACATGGGCTGTGGGTGATTAAATGGATGTAGAGTCAGTGATAGGGGAGAGTGGACATGGGCTGTGGGTGATTAAATGGGTGTAGAGTCAGTGATAGAGGAGAGTGGACATGGGCTGTGGGTGATTAAATGGGTGTAGAGTCAGTGATAGTGGAGAGTGGACATGGGCTGTGGGTGATTAAATGGATGTAGAGTCAGTGATAGAGGAGAGTGGACATGGACTGTGGGTGATTAAATGGGTGTAGAGTCAGTGATAGGGGGAGAGTGGACATGGGCTGTGGGTGATTAAATGGGTGTAGAGTCAGTGATGGGGGAGAGTGGACATGGGCTGTGGGTGATTAAATGGGTGTAGAGTCAGTGATGGGGAGAGTGGACATGGGCTGTGGGTGATTAAATGGGTGTAGAGTCAGTGATAGAGGAGAGTGGACATGGGCTGTGGGTGATTAAATGGATGTAGAGTCAGTGATAGGGGAGAGTGGACATGGGCTGTGGGTGATTAAATGGGTGTAGAGTCAGTGATAGAGGAGAGTGGGCATGGGCTGTGGGTGATTAAATGGGTGTAGAGTCAGTGATAGAGGAGAGTGGACATGGACTGTGGGTGATTAAATGGGTGTAGAGTCAGTGATAGTGGAGAGTGGACATGGACTGTGGGTGATTAAATGGGTGTAGAGTCAGTGATAGGGGAGAGTGGACATGGGCTGTGGGTGATTAAATGGGTGTAGAGTCAGTGATAGTGGAGAGTGGACATGGGCTGTGGGTGATTAAATGGGTGTAGAGTCAGTGATAGAGGAGAGTGGACATGGACTGTGGGTGATTAAATGGGTGTAGAGTCAGTGATAGGGGAGAGTGGACATGGACTGTGGGTGATTAAATGGGTGTAGAGTCAGTGATAGAGGAGAGTGGACATGGGCTGTGGGTGATTAAATGGGTGTAGAGTCAGTGATAGAGGAGAGTGGACATGGACTGTGGGTGATTAAATGGGTGTAGAGTCAGTGATAGGGGAGAGTGGACATGGACTGTGGGTGATTAAATGGGTGTAGTGTCAGTGATAGAGAAGAGTGGACATGGGCTGTGGGTGATTAAATGGGTGTAGAGTCAGTGATAGGGGAGAGTGGACATGGGCTGTGGGTGATTAAATGGGTGTAGAGTCAGTGATAGAGGAGAGTGGACATGGGCTGTGGGTGATTAAATGGGTGTAGAGTCAGTGATAGGGGAGAGTGGACATGGGCTGTGGGTGATTAAATGGGTGTAGAGTCAGTGATAGGGGAGAGTGGACATGGGCTGTGGGTGATTAAATGGGTGTAGAGTCAGTGATAGAGGGAGAGTGGACATGGACTGTGGGTGATTAAATGGGTGTAGAGTCAGTGATGGGGGAGAGTGGACATGGGCTGTGGGTGATTAAATGGGTGTAGAGTCAGTGATAGGGGAGAGTGGACATGGGCTGTGGGTGATTAAATGGGTGTAGAGTCAGTGATAGGGGAGAGTGGACATGGGCTGTGGGTGATTAAATGGATGTAGAGTCAGTGATAGAGGAGAGTGGACATGGGCTGTGGGTGATTAAATGGGTGCAGAGTCAGTGATGGGGGAGAGTGGACATGGGCTGTGGGTGATTAAATGGGTGCAGAGTCAGTGATGGGGGAGAGTGGACATGGACTGTGGGTGATTAAATGGGTGTAGAGTCAGTGATAGGGGAGAGTGGACATGGGCTGTGGGTGATTAAATGGGTGTAGAGTCAGTGATCGGGGAGAGTGGACACGGACTGTGGGTGATTAAATGGGTGTAGAGTCAGTGATAGAGGAGAGTGGACATGGGCTGTGGGTGATTAAATGGGTGTAGAGTCAGTGATAGGGGAGAGTGGACATGGGCTGTGGGTGATTAAATGGGTGTAGAGTCAGTGATAGAGGAGAGTGGACATGGACTGTGGGTGATTAAATGGGTGTAGAGTCAGTGATCGGGGGAGAGTGGACATGGGCTGTGGGTGATTAAATGGGTGTAGAGTTAGTGATCGGGGAGAGTGGACATGGACTGTGGGTGATTAAATGGGTGTAGAGTCAGTGATAGGGGAGAGTGGACATGGGCTGTGGGTGATTAAATGGGTGTAGAGTCAGTGATAGAGGAGAGTGGACATGGACTGTGGGTGATTAAATGGGTGTAGAGTCAGTGATAGGGGGAGAGTGGACATGGGCTGTGGGTGATTAAATGGGTGTAGAGTCAGTGATGGGGGAGAGTGGACATGGGCTGTGGGTGATTAAATGGGTGTAGAGTCAGTGATGGGGAGAGTGGACATGGGCTGTGGGTGATTAAATGGGTGTAGAGTCAGTGATAGAGGAGAGTGGACATGGGCTGTGGGTGATTAAATGGGTGTAGAGTCAGTGATAGAGGAGAGTGGACATGGGCTGTGGGTGATTAAATGGATGTAGAGTCAGTGATAGAGGAGAGTGGACATGGGCTGTGGGTGATTAAATGGGTGCAGAGTCAGTGATGGGGGAGAGTGGACATGGGCTGTGGGTGATTAAATAGGTGCAGAGTCAGTGATGGGGGAGAGTGGACATGGACTGTGGGTGATTAAATGGGTGTAGAGTCAGTGATAGGGGAGAGTGGACATGGGCTGTGGGTGATTAAATGGGTGTAGAGTCAGTGATCGGGGAGAGTGGACACGGACTGTGGGTGATTAAATGGGTGTAGAGTCAGTGATAGAGGAGAGTGGACATGGGCTGTGGGTGATTAAATGGGTGTAGAGTCAGTGATAGGGGAGAGTGGACATGGGCTGTGGGTGATTAAATGGGTGTAGAGTCAGTGATAGAGGAGAGTGGACATGGACTGTGGGTGATTAAATGGGTGTAGAGTCAGTGATCGGGGGAGAGTGGACATGGGCTGTGGGTGATTAAATGGGTGTAGAGTTAGTGATCGGGGAGAGTGGACATGGGCTGTGGGTGATTAAATGGGTGTAGAGTCAGTGATAGAGGAGAGTGGACATGGGCTGTGGGTGATTAAATGGGTGTAGAGTCAGTGATAGAGGAGAGTGGACATGGGCTGTGGGTGATTAAATGGGTGTAGAGTCAGTGATAGAGGAGAGTGGACATGGGCTGTGGGTGATTAAATGGGTGTAGAGTCAGTGATCGGGGGAGAGTGGACATGGACTGTGGGTGATTAAATGGGTGTAGAGTCAGTGATAGAGGAGAGTGGACATGGGCTGTGGGTGATTAAATGGGTGTAGAGTCAGTGATAGAGGAGAGTGGACATGGGCTGTGGGTGATTAAATGGGTGTAGAGTCAGTGATAGAGGAGAGTGGACATGGGCTGTGGGTGATTAAATGGGTGTAGAGTCAGTGATAGGGGAGAGTGGACATGGACTGTGGGTGATTAAATGGGTGTAGAGTCAGTGATAGAGGGAGAGTGGACATGGACTGTGGGTGATTAAATGGGTGTAGAGTCAGTGATCGGGGGAGAGTGGACATGGGCTGTGGGTGATTAAATGGGTGTAGAGTCAGTGATAGGGGAGAGTGGACATGGGCTGTGGGTGATTAAATGGGTGTAGAGTCAGTGATAGAGGAGAGTGGACATGGACTGTGGGTGATTAAATGGGTGTAGAGTCAGTGATAGGGGGAGAGTGGACATGGGCTGTGGGTGATTAAATGGGTGTAGAGTCAGTGATGGGGGAGAGTGGACATGGGCTGTGGGTGATTAAATGGGTGTAGAGTCAGTGATGGGGAGAGTGGACATGGGCTGTGGGTGATTAAATGGGTGTAGAGTCAGTGATAGAGGAGAGTGGACATGGGCTGTGGGTGATTAAATGGGTGTAGAGTCAGTGATAGTGGAGAGTGGACATGGGCTGTGGGTGATTAAATGGATGTAGAGTCAGTGATAGGGGAGAGTGGACATGGGCTGTGGGTGATTAAATGGGTGTAGAGTCAGTGATAGAGGAGAGTGGACATGGGCTGTGGGTGATTAAATGGGTGTAGAGTCAGTGATAGTGGAGAGTGGACATGGGCTGTGGGTGATTAAATGGATGTAGAGTCAGTGATAGAGGAGAGTGGACATGGACTGTGGGTGATTAAATGGGTGTAGAGTCAGTGATAGGGGGAGAGTGGACATGGGCTGTGGGTGATTAAATGGGTGTAGAGTCAGTGATGGGGGAGAGTGGACATGGGCTGTGGGTGATTAAATGGGTGTAGAGTCAGTGATGGGGAGAGTGGACATGGGCTGTGGGTGATTAAATGGGTGTAGAGTCAGTGATAGAGGAGAGTGGACATGGGCTGTGGGTGATTAAATGGATGTAGAGTCAGTGATAGGGGAGAGTGGACATGGGCTGTGGGTGATTAAATGGGTGTAGAGTCAGTGATAGAGGAGAGTGGGCATGGGCTGTGGGTGATTAAATGGGTGTAGAGTCAGTGATAGAGGAGAGTGGACATGGACTGTGGGTGATTAAATGGGTGTAGAGTCAGTGATAGTGGAGAGTGGACATGGACTGTGGGTGATTAAATGGGTGTAGAGTCAGTGATAGGGGAGAGTGGACATGGGCTGTGGGTGATTAAATGGGTGTAGAGTCAGTGATAGTGGAGAGTGGACATGGGCTGTGGGTGATTAAATGGGTGTAGAGTCAGTGATAGAGGAGAGTGGACATGGACTGTGGGTGATTAAATGGGTGTAGAGTCAGTGATAGGGGAGAGTGGACATGGGCTGTGGGTGATTAAATGGGTGTAGAGTCAGTGATAGAGGAGAGTGGACATGGACTGTGGGTGATTAAATGGGTGTAGAGTCAGTGATAGAGGAGAGTGGACATGGACTGTGGGTGATTAAATGGGTGTAGAGTCAGTGATAGGGGAGAGTGGACATGGGCTGTGGGTGATTAAATGGGTGTAGAGTCAGTGATAGAGGAGAGTGGACATGGACTGTGGGTGATTAAATGGGTGTAGAGTCAGTGATGGAGGAGACTGGACATGGGCTGTGGGTGATTAAATGGGTGTAGAGTCAGTGATAGGGGAGAGTGGACATGGACTGTGGGTGATTAAATGGGTGCAGAGTCAGTGATAGGAGAGAGTGGACATGGGCTGTGGGTGATTAAATGGGTGTAGAGTCAGTGATAGAGGAGAGTGGACATGGGCTGTGGGTGATTAAATGGGTGTAGAGTCAGTGATAGGGGAGAGTGGACATGGGCTGTGGGTGATTAAATGGGTGTAGAGTCAGTGATAGAGGAGAGTGGACATGGGCTGTGGGTGATTAAATGGGTGTAGAGTCAGTGATAGGGGAGAGTGGACATGGACTGTGGGTGATTAAATGGGTGTAGAGTCAGTGATAGAGGAGAGTGGACATGGGCTGTGGGTGATTAAATGGGTGTAGAGTCAGTGATAGGGGAGAGTGGACATGGGCTGTGGGTGATTAAATGGGTGTAGAGTCAGTGATAGAGGAGAGTGGACATGGGCTGTGGGTGATTAAATGGGTGTAGAGTCAGTGATCGGGGAGAGTGGACATGGACTGTGGGTGATTAAATGGGTGTAGAGTCATTGATAGGGGAGAGTGGACATGGGCTGTGGGTGATTAAATGGGGGTAGAGTCAGTGATGTAGGAGAGTGGACATGGGCTGTGGGTGATTAAATGGGTGTAGAGTCAGTGATAGAGGAGAGTGGACATGGGCTGTGGGTGATTAAATGGGTGTAGAGTCAGTGATAGAGGAGAGTGGACATGGGCTGTGGGTGATTAAATGGGTGTAGAGTCAGTGATAGAGGAGAGTGGACATGGACTGTGGGTGATTAAATGGGTGTAGAGTCAGTGATGGAGGAGAGTGGACATGGGCTGTGGGTGATTAAATGGGTGTAGAGTCAGTGATAGGGGGAGAGTGGACATGGGCTGTGGGTGATTAAATGGGTGTAGAGTCAGTGATAGGGGAGAGTGGACATGGGCTGTGGGTGATTAAATGGGTGTAGAGTCAGTGATAGGGGAGAGTGGACATGGGCTGTGGGTGATTAAATGGGTGTAGAGTCAGTGATAGGGGAGAGTGGACATGGGCTGTGGGTGATTCAATGGGTGTAGAGTCAGTGATAGGGGAGAGTGGACATGGACTGTGGGTGATTAAATGGGTGTAGAGTCAGTGATACGAGAGAGTGGACATGGGCTGTGGGTGATTAAATGGGTGTAGAGTCAGTGATCGGGGAGAGTGGACATGGACTGTGGGTGATTAAATGGGTGTAGAGTCAGTGATAGTGGAGAGTGGACATGGGCTGTGGGTGATTCAATGGGTGTAGAGTCAGTGATCGGGGAGAGTGGACATGGACTGTGGGTGATTAAATGGGTGTAGAGTCAGTGATAGGGGAGAGTGGACATGGGCTGTGGGTGATTAAATGGGTGTAGAGTCAGTGATGGAGGAGAGTGGACATGGACTGTGGGTGATTAAATGGGTGTAGAGTCAGTGATAGAGGAGAGTGGACATGGGCTGTGGGTGATTAAATGGATGTAGAGTCAGTGATGGAGGAGAGTGGACATGGACTGTGGGTGATTAAATGGGTGTAGAGTCAGTGAAAGGGGAGAGTGGACATGGGCTGTGGGTGATTAAATGGGTGTAGAGTCAGTGATAGAGGAGAGTGGACATGGGCTGTGGGTGATTAAATGGGTGTAGAGTCAGTGATAGGGGAGAGTGGACATGGGCTGTGGGTGATTAAATGGGTGTAGAGTCAGTGATAGAGGAGACTGGACATGGACTGTGGGTGATTAAATGGGTGTAGAGTCAGTGATAGAGGAGAGTGGACATGGACTGTGGGTGATTAAATGGGTGTAGAGTCAGTGATAGAGGAGAGTGGACATGGACTGTGGGTGATTAAATGGGTGTAGAGTCAGTGATAGGGGAGAGTGGACATGGGCTGTGGGTGATTAAATGGGTGTAGAGTCAGTGATAGAGGAGAGTGGACATGGGCTGTCGGTGATTAAATGGGTGTAGAGTCAGTGATAGTGGAGAGTGGACATGGGCTGTGGGTGATTAAATGGATGTAGAGTCAGTGATAGAGGAGAGTGGACATGGACTGTGGGTGATTAAATGGGTGTAGAGTCAGTGATAGGGGGAGAGTGGACATGGGCTGTGGGTGATTAAATGGGTGTAGAGTCAGTGATGGGGGAGAGTGGACATGGGCTGTGGGTGATTAAATGGGTGTAGAGTCAGTGATGGGGAGAGTGGACATGGGCTGTGGGTGATTAAATGGGTGTAGAGTCAGTGATAGAGGAGAGTGGACATGGGCTGTGGGTGATTAAATGGATGTAGAGTCAGTGATAGGGGAGAGTGGACATGGGCTGTGGGTGATTAAATGGGTGTAGAGTCAGTGATAGAGGAGAGTGGGCATGGGCTGTGGGTGATTAAATGGGTGTAGAGTCAGTGATAGAGGAGAGTGGACATGGACTGTGGGTGATTAAATGGGTGTAGAGTCAGTGATAGTGGAGAGTGGACATGGACTGTGGGTGATTAAATGGGTGTAGAGTCAGTGATAGGGGAGAGTGGACATGGGCTGTGGGTGATTAAATGGGTGTAGAGTCAGTGATAGTGGAGAGTGGACATGGGCTGTGGGTGATTAAATGGGTGTAGAGTCAGTGATAGAGGAGAGTGGACATGGACTGTGGGTGATTAAATGGGTGTAGAGTCAGTGATAGGGGAGAGTGGACATGGGCTGTGGGTGATTAAATGGGTGTAGAGTCAGTGATAGAGGAGAGTGGACATGGACTGTGGGTGATTAAATGGGTGTAGAGTCAGTGATAGAGGAGAGTGGACATGGACTGTGGGTGATTAAATGGGTGTAGAGTCAGTGATAGGGGAGAGTGGACATGGGCTGTGGGTGATTAAATGGGTGTAGAGTCAGTGATAGAGGAGAGTGGACATGGGCTGTGGGTGATTAAATGGGTGTAGAGTCAGTGATGGAGGAGACTGGACATGGGCTGTGGGTGATTAAATGGGTGTAGAGTCAGTGATAGGGGAGAGTGGACATGGACTGTGGGTGATTAAATGGGTGCAGAGTCAGTGATAGGAGAGAGTGGACATGGGCTGTGGGTGATTAAATGGGTGTAGAGTCAGTGATAGAGGAGAGTGGACATGGGCTGTGGGTGATTAAATGGGTGTAGAGTCAGTGATAGGGGAGAGTGGACATGGGCTGTGGGTGATTAAATGGGTGTAGAGTCAGTGATAGAGGAGAGTGGACATGGGCTGTGGGTGATTAAATGGGTGTAGAGTCAGTGATAGGGGAGAGTGGACATGGGCTGTGGGTGATTAAATGGGTGTAGAGTCAGTGATCGGGGAGAGTGGACATGGGCTGTGGGTGATTAAATGGATGTAGAGTCAGTGATAGAGGAGAGTGGACATGGGCTGTGGGTGATTAAATGGGGGTAGAGTCAGTGATAGAGGAGAGTGGACATGGACTGTGGGTGATTAAATGGGTGTAGAGTCAGTGATAGGGGAGAGTGGACATGGGCTGTGGGTGTTTAAATGGGTGTAGAGTCAGTGATGTAGGAGAGTGGACATGGGCTGTGGGTGATTAAATGGGTGTAGAGTCAGTGATAGAGGAGAGTGGACATGGACTGTGGGTGATTAAATGGGTGCAGAGTCAGTGATAGGAGAGAGTGGACATGGGCTGTGGGTGATTAAATGGGTGTAGAGTCAGTGATAGAGAAGAGTGGACATGGGCTGTGGGTGATTAAATGGGTGTAGAGTCAGTGATAGAGGAGAGTGGACATGGACTGTGGGTGATTAAATGGGTGTAGAGTCAGTGATAGAGGAGAGTGGACATGGGCTGTGGGTGATTAAATGGGTGTAGAGTCAGTGATAGGGGAGAGTGGACATGGGCTGTGGGTGATTAAATGGGTGTAGAGTCAGTGATAGGTGGAGAGTGGACATGGGCTGTGGGTGATTAAATGGGTGTAGAGTCAGTGATAGGTGGAGAGTGGACATGGGCTGTGGGTGATTAAATGGGTGTAGAGTCAGTGATAGGTGGAGAGTGGACATGGGCTGTGGGTGATTAAATGGGTGTAGAGTCAGTGATGGAGGGAGAGTGGACATGGGCTGTGGGTGATTAAATGGGTGTAGAGTCAGTGATGGAGGGAGAGTGGACATGGGCTGTGGGTGATTAAATGGGTGTAGAGTCAGTGATAGGTGGAGAGTGGACATGGGCTGTGGGTGATTAAATGGGTGTAGAGTCAGTGATGGAGGGAGAGTGGACATGGGCTGTGGGTGATTAAATGGGTGTAGAGTCAGTGATGGAGGGAGAGTGGACATGGGCTGTGGGTGATTAAATGGGTGTAGAGTCAGTGATAGGGGAGAGTGGACATGGGCTGTGGGTGATTAAATGGGTGTAGAGTCAGTGATAGAGGAGAGTGGACATGGGCTGTGGGTGATTCAATGGATGTAGAGTCAGTGAAAGAGGAGAGTGGACATGGGCTGTGGGTGATTAAATGGATGTAGAGTCAGTGATAGAGGAGAGTGGACATGGACTGTGGGTGATTAAATGGGTGTAGAGTCAGTAATAGGGGAGAGTGGACATGGGCTGTGGGTGATTAAATGGGTGCAGAGTCAGTGATAGGGGAGAGTGTAAATGGGCTGTGGGTGATTAAATGGGGGTAGAGTCAGTGATAGAGGAGAGTGGACATGGACTGTGGGTGATTAAATGGGTGTAGAGTCAGTGATGGAGGGAGAGTGGACATGGGCTGTGGGTGATTAAATGGGTGTAGAGTCAGTGATAGGGGAGAGTGGACATGGGCTGTGGGTGATTAAATGGGTGTAGAGTCAGTGATAGGGGAGAGTGGACATGGGCTGTGGGTGATTAAATGGGTGTAGAGTCAGTGATAGGGGAGAGTGGACATGGGCTGTGGGTGATTAAATGGATGTAGAGTCAGTGATAGGGGAGAGTGGACATGGACTGTGGGTGATTAAATGGGTGTAGAGTCAGTGACAGAGAAGAGTGGAAATGGGCTGTGGGTGATTAAATGGGGGTAGAGTCAGTGATAGAGGAGAGTGGACATGGGCTGTGGGTGATTAAATGGGTGTAGAGTCAGTGATAGAGGAGAGTGGACATGGACTGTGGGTGATTAAATGGGTGTAGAGTCAGTGATAGGGGAGAGTGGACATGGGCTGTGGGTGATTAAATGGGTGTAGAGTCAGTGATAGGGGAGAGTGGACATGGGCTGTGGGTGATTAAATGGGTGTGGAGTCAGTGATAGAGGAGAGTGGACATGGGCTGTGGGTGATTAAATGGATGTAGAGTCAGTGAAAGAGGAGAGTGGACATGGGCTGTGGGTGATTAAATCGGTGTAGAGTCAGTGATAGAGGAGAGTGGACATGGACTGTGGGTGATTAAATGGATGTAGAGTCAGTGATAGCGGAGAGTGGACATGGGCTGTGGGTGATTAAATGGGTGTAGAGTCAGTGATAGAGGAGAGTGGACATGGACTGTGGGTGATTAAATGGGTGTAGAGTCAGTGATAGAGGAGAGTGGACATGGGCTGTGGGTGATTAAATGGGTGTAGAGTCAGTGATAGAGGAGAGTGGACATGGACTGTGGGTGATTAAATGGGTGTAGAGTCAGTGATAGAGGAGAGTGGACATGGGCTGTGGGTGATTAAATCGGTGTAGAGTCAGTGATAGAGGAGAGTGGACATGGACTGTGGGTGATTAAATGGATGTAGAGTCAGTGATAGCGGAGAGTGGACATGGGCTGTGGGTGATTAAATGGGTGTAGAGTCAGTGATAGGGGAGAGTGGACATGGGCTGTGGGTGATTAAATGGGTGTAGAGTCAGTGATAGGGGAGAGTGGACATGGGCTGTGGGTGATTAAATGGGTGTAGAGTCAGTGATAGGGGAGAGTGGACATGGACTGTGGGTGATTAAATGGATGTAGAGTCAGTGATAGCGGAGAGTGGACATGGGCTGTGGGTGATTAAATGGGTGTAGAGTCAGTGATAGGGGAGAGTGGACATGGGCTGTGGGTGATTAAATGGGTGCAGAGTCAGTGATAGAGGAGAGTGGACATGGGCTGTGGGTGATTAAATGGGTGCAGAGTCAGTGATAGAGGAGAGTGGACATGGGCTGTGGGTGATTAAATGGGTGCAGAGTCAGTGATAGAGGAGAGTGGACATGGGCTGTGGGTGATTAAATGGGTGTAGAGTCAGTGATAGGGGAGAGTGGACATGGGCTGTGGGTGATTAAATGGGTGTAGAGTCATTGATAGGGGAGAGTGGACATGGGCTGTGGGTGATTAAATGGGTGCAGAGTCAGTGATAGAGGAGAGTGGACATGGGCTGTGGGTGATTAAATGGGTGTAGAGTCAGTGATAGCGGAGAGTGGACATGGGCTGTGGGTGATTAAATGGGTGTAGAGTCAGTGATGGAGGAGAGTGGACATGGGCTGTGGGTGATTAAATGGATGTAGAGTCAGTGAAAGAGGAGAGTGGACATGGGCTGTGGGTGATTAAATGGGTGTAGAGTCAGTGATAGAGGAGAGTGGACATAGACTGTGGGTGATTAAATGGGTGTAGAGTCAGTGATAGGGGAGAGTGGACATGGGCTGTGGGTGATTAAATGGGTGTTCAGTCAGTGATAGAGGAGAGTGGACATGGGCTGTGGGTGATTAAATGGGTGTAAAGTCAGTGATAGAGGAGAGTGGACATGGACTGTGGGTGATTAAATGGGTGTAGAGTCAGTGATAGGGGAGAGTGGACATGGGCTGTGGGTGATTAAATGGGTGTAGAGTCAGTGATAGAGGAGAGTGGACATGGGCTGTGGGTGATTAAATGGATGTAGAGTCAGTGAAAGAGGAGAGTGGACATGGACTGTGGGTGATTAAATGGGTGTAGAGTCAGTGATAGGGGAGAGTGGACATGGACTGTGGGTGATTAAATGGGTGCAGAGTCAGTGATAGGAGAGAGTGGACATGGGCTGTGGGTGATTAAATGGGTGTAGAGTCAGTGATAGGGGAGAGTGGACATGGACTGTGGGTGATTAAATGGGTGTAGAGTCAGTGATAGAGGAGAGTGGACATGGGCTGTGGGTGATTAAATGGGTGTAGAGTCAGTGATAGAGGAGAGTGGACATGGGCTGTGGGTGATTAAATGGGTGTAGAGTCAGTGATAGAGGAGAGTGGACATGGGCTGTGGGTGATTAAATGGATGTAGAGTCAGTGATAGGGGAGAGTGGACATGGACTGTGGGTGATTAAATGGATGTAGAGTCAGTGATAGGGGAGAGTGGACATGGGCTGTGGGTGATTAAATGGGTGTAGAGTCAGTGATAGAGGAGAGTGGACATGGGCTGTGGGTGATTAAATGGGTGTAGAGTCAGTGATAGAGGAGAGTGGACATGGACTGTGGGTGATTAAATGGGTGTAGAGTCAGTGATAGTGGAGAGTGGACATGGGCTGTGGGTGATTAAATGGGTGTAGAGTCAGTGATAGTGGAGAGTGGACATGGGCTGTGGGTGATTAAATGGGTGTCGAGTCAGTGATAGGGGAGAGTGGACATGGACTGTGGGTGGTTAAATGGATGTAGAGTCAGTGATAGAGGAGAGTGGACATGGACTGTGGGTGATTAAATGGGTGTAGAGTCAGTGATAGGGGAGAGTGGACATGGACTGTGGGTGATTAAATGGGTGTAGAGTCAGTGATAGAGGAGAGTGGACATGGGCTGTGGGTGATTAAATGGGTGTAGAGTCATTGATAGAGGAGAGTGGACATGGACTGTGGGTGATTAAATGGGTGTAGAGTCAGTGATAGGGGAGAGTGGACATGGGCTGTGGGTGATTAAATGGGTGTAGAGTCAGTGATAGAGGAGAGTGGACATGGGCTGTGGGTGATTAAATGGGTGTAGAGTCAGTGATAGAGGAGAGTGGACATGGGCTGTGGGTGATTAAATGGGTGTAGAGTCAGTGATAGAGGAGAGTGGACATGGGCTGTGGGTGATTAAATGGGTGTAGAGTCAGTGATAGGGGAGAGTGGACATGGACTGTGGGTGATTAAATGGGTGTAGTGTCAGTGATAGGGGAGAGTGGACATGGACTGTGGGTGATTAAATGGGTGTAGTGTCAGTGATAGGGGAGAGTGGACATGGACTGTGGGTGATTAAATGGGTGTAGAGTCAGTGATAGGGGAGAGTGGACATGGGCTGTGGGTGATTAAATGGGTGTAGAGTCAGTGATAGAGGAGAGTGGACATGGGCTGTGGGTGATTAAATGGGTGTAGAGTCAGTGATGGAGGAGACTGGACATGGGCTGTGGGTGATTAAATGGGTGTAGAGTCAGTGATAGAGGAGAGTGGACATGGACTGTGGGTGATTAAATGGGTGCAGAGTCAGTGATGGGGGAGAGTGGACATGGGCTGTGGGTGATTAAATGGGTGTAGAGTCAGTGATAGGGGAGAGTGGACATGGACTGTGGGTGATTAAATGGGTGCAGAGTCAGTGATAGGAGAGAGTGGACATGGGCTGTGGGTGATTAAATGGGTGTAGAGTCAGTGATAGAGGAGAGTGGACATGGGCTGTGGGTGATTAAATGGGTGCAGAGTCAGTGATAGGAGAGAGTGGACATGGGCTGTGGGTGATTAAATGGGTGTAGAGTCAGTGATAGAGGAGAGTGGACATGGGCTGTGGGTGATTAAATGGGTGTAGAGTCAGTGATAGAGGAGAGTGGACATGGACTGTGGGTGATTAAATGGGTGTAGAGTCAGTGATAGGGGAGAGTGGACATGGGCTGTGGGTGATTAAATGGGTGTAGAGTCAGTGATAGGGGAGAGTGGACATGGACTGTGGGTGATTAAATGGGTGTAGAGTCAGTGATAGAGGAGAGTGGACATGGGCTGTGGGTGATTAAATGGGTGTAGAGTCAGTGATAGAGGAGAGTGGACATGGACTGTGGGTGATTAAATGGGTGTAGAGTCAGTGATAGGGGAGAGTGGACATGGACTGTGGGTGATTAAATGGGTGTAGTGTCAGTGATAGAGAAGAGTGGACATGGGCTGTGGGTGATTAAATGGGTGTAGAGTCAGTGATAGGGGAGAGTGGACAT
Organism: Heterodontus francisci; assembly: GCF_036365525.1. Taxonomy (NCBI): domain Eukaryota; kingdom Metazoa; phylum Chordata; class Chondrichthyes; order Heterodontiformes; family Heterodontidae; genus Heterodontus; species Heterodontus francisci. Next base: position 294,539 of record NW_027141810.1, on the reverse strand, counting down.
GGGCTGTGGGTGATTAAATGGGTGTAGAGTCAGTGATAGAGGAGAGTGGACATGGGCTGTGGGTGATTAAATGGGTGCAGAGTCAGTGATAGGAGAGAGTGGACATGGGCTGTGGGTGATTAAATGGATGTAGAGTCAGTGATAGAGGAGAGTGGACATGGGCTGTGGGTGATTAAATGGGTGCAGAGTCAGTGATAGGAGAGAGTGGACATGGGCTGTGGGTGATTAAATGGGTGTAGAGTCAGTGATAGAGGAGAGTGGACATGGGCTGTGGGTGATTAAATGGGTGCAGAGTCAGTGATAGAGGAGAGTGGACATGGACTGTGGGTGATTAAATGGGTGTAGAGTCAGTGATAGGGGAGAGTGGACATGGGCTGTGGGTGATTAAATGGGTGTAGAGTCAGTGATAGGGGAGAGTGGACATGGACTGTGGGTGATTAAATGGGTGTAGAGTCAGTGATAGAGGAGAGTGGACATGGGCTGTGGGTGATTAAATGGGTGTAGAGTCAGTGATAGGGGAGAGTGGACATGGACTGTGGGTGATTAAATGGGTGTAGTGTCAGTGATAGAGAAGAGTGGACATGGGCTGTGGGTGATTAAATGGGTGTAGAGTCAGTGATAGGGGAGAGTGGACATGGGCTGTGGGTGATTAAATGGGTGTAGAGTCAGTGATAGAGGAGAGTGGACATGGGCTGTGGGTGATTAAATGGGTGTAGAGTCAGTGATAGAGGAGAGTGGACATGGGCTGTGGGTGATTAAATGGGTGTAGAGTCAGTGATAGAGGAGAGTGGACATGGACTGTGGGTGATTAAATGGGTGTAGAGTCAGTGATAGGGGAGAGTGGACATGGGCTGTGGGTGATTAAATGGGTGTAGAGTCAGTGATAGGGGAGAGTGGACATGGGCTGTGGGTGATTAAATGGATGTAGAGTCAGTGATAGAGGAGAGTGGACATGGGCTGTGGGTGATTAAATGGGTGCAGAGTCAGTGATGGGGGAGAGTGGACATGGGCTGTGGGTGATTAAATGGGTGCAGAGTCAGTGATGGGGGAGAGTGGACATGGACTGTGGGTGATTAAATGGGTGTAGAGTCAGTGATAGGGGAGAGTGGACATGGGCTGTGGGTGATTAAATGGGTGTAGAGTCAGTGATCGGGGAGAGTGGACACGGACTGTGGGTGATTAAATGGGTGTAGAGTCAGTGATAGAGGAGAGTGGACATGGGCTGTGGGTGATTAAATGGGTGTAGAGTCAGTGATAGGGGAGAGTGGACATGGGCTGTGGGTGATTAAATGGGTGTAGAGTCAGTGATAGAGGAGAGTGGACATGGACTGTGGGTGATTAAATGGGTGTAGAGTCAGTGATCGGGGGAGAGTGGACATGGGCTGTGGGTGATTAAATGGGTGTAGAGTTAGTGATCGGGGAGAGTGGACATGGGCTGTGGGTGATTAAATGGGTGTAGAGTCAGTGATAGAGGAGAGTGGACATGGGCTGTGGGTGATTAAATGGGTGTAGAGTCAGTGATAGAGGAGAGTGGACATGGGCTGTGGGTGATTAAATGGGTGTAGAGTCAGTGATAGAGGAGAGTGGACATGGGCTGTGGGTGATTAAATGGGTGTAGAGTCAGTGATCGGGGGAGAGTGGACATGGACTGTGGGTGATTAAATGGGTGTAGAGTCAGTGATAGAGGAGAGTGGACATGGGCTGTGGGTGATTAAATGGGTGTAGAGTCAGTGATAGAGGAGAGTGGACATGGGCTGTGGGTGATTAAATGGGTGTAGAGTCAGTGATAGAGGAGAGTGGACATGGGCTGTGGGTGATTAAATGGGTGTAGAGTCAGTGATAGGGGAGAGTGGACATGGACTGTGGGTGATTAAATGGGTGTAGAGTCAGTGATAGAGGGAGAGTGGACATGGACTGTGGGTGATTAAATGGGTGTAGAGTCAGTGATCGGGGGAGAGTGGACATGGGCTGTGGGTGATTAAATGGGTGTAGAGTCAGTGATAGGGGAGAGTGGACATGGGCTGTGGGTGATTAAATGGGTGTAGAGTCAGTGATAGAGGAGAGTGGACATGGACTGTGGGTGATTAAATGGGTGTAGAGTCAGTGATAGGGGGAGAGTGGACATGGGCTGTGGGTGATTAAATGGGTGTAGAGTCAGTGATGGGGGAGAGTGGACATGGGCTGTGGGTGATTAAATGGGTGTAGAGTCAGTGATGGGGAGAGTGGACATGGGCTGTGGGTGATTAAATGGGTGTAGAGTCAGTGATAGAGGAGAGTGGACATGGGCTGTGGGTGATTAAATCGGTGTAGAGTCAGTGATAGTGGAGAGTGGACATGGGCTGTGGGTGATTAAATGGATGTAGAGTCAGTGATAGGGGAGAGTGGACATGGGCTGTGGGTGATTAAATGGGTGTAGAGTCAGTGATAGAGGAGAGTGGACATGGGCTGTGGGTGATTAAATGGGTGTAGAGTCAGTGATAGTGGAGAGTGGACATGGGCTGTGGGTGATTAAATGGATGTAGAGTCAGTGATAGAGGAGAGTGGACATGGACTGTGGGTGATTAAATGGGTGTAGAGTCAGTGATAGGGGGAGAGTGGACATGGGCTGTGGGTGATTAAATGGGTGTAGAGTCAGTGATGGGGGAGAGTGGACATGGGCTGTGGGTGATTAAATGGGTGTAGAGTCAGTGATGGGGAGAGTGGACATGGGCTGTGGGTGATTAAATGGGTGTAGAGTCAGTGATAGAGGAGAGTGGACATGGGCTGTGGGTGATTAAATGGATGTAGAGTCAGTGATAGGGGAGAGTGGACATGGGCTGTGGGTGATTAAATGGGTGTAGAGTCAGTGATAGAGGAGAGTGGGCATGGGCTGTGGGTGATTAAATGGGTGTAGAGTCAGTGATAGAGGAGAGTGGACATGGACTGTGGGTGATTAAATGGGTGTAGAGTCAGTGATAGTGGAGAGTGGACATGGACTGTGGGTGATTAAATGGGTGTAGAGTCAGTGATAGGGGAGAGTGGACATGGGCTGTGGGTGATTAAATGGGTGTAGAGTCAGTGATAGTGGAGAGTGGACATGGGCTGTGGGTGATTAAATGGGTGTAGAGTCAGTGATAGAGGAGAGTGGACATGGACTGTGGGTGATTAAATGGGTGTAGAGTCAGTGATAGGGGAGAGTGGACATGGACTGTGGGTGATTAAATGGGTGTAGAGTCAGTGATAGAGGAGAGTGGACATGGGCTGTGGGTGATTAAATGGGTGTAGAGTCAGTGATAGAGGAGAGTGGACATGGACTGTGGGTGATTAAATGGGTGTAGAGTCAGTGATAGGGGAGAGTGGACATGGACTGTGGGTGATTAAATGGGTGTAGTGTCAGTGATAGAGAAGAGTGGACATGGGCTGTGGGTGATTAAATGGGTGTAGAGTCAGTGATAGGGGAGAGTGGACATGGGCTGTGGGTGATTAAATGGGTGTAGAGTCAGTGATAGAGGAGAGTGGACATGGGCTGTGGGTGATTAAATGGGTGTAGAGTCAGTGATAGGGGAGAGTGGACATGGGCTGTGGGTGATTAAATGGGTGTAGAGTCAGTGATAGGGGAGAGTGGACATGGGCTGTGGGTGATTAAATGGGTGTAGAGTCAGTGATAGAGGGAGAGTGGACATGGACTGTGGGTGATTAAATGGGTGTAGAGTCAGTGATGGGGGAGAGTGGACATGGGCTGTGGGTGATTAAATGGGTGTAGAGTCAGTGATAGGGGAGAGTGGACATGGGCTGTGGGTGATTAAATGGGTGTAGAGTCAGTGATAGGGGAGAGTGGACATGGGCTGTGGGTGATTAAATGGATGTAGAGTCAGTGATAGAGGAGAGTGGACATGGGCTGTGGGTGATTAAATGGGTGCAGAGTCAGTGATGGGGGAGAGTGGACATGGGCTGTGGGTGATTAAATGGGTGCAGAGTCAGTGATGGGGGAGAGTGGACATGGACTGTGGGTGATTAAATGGGTGTAGAGTCAGTGATAGGGGAGAGTGGACATGGGCTGTGGGTGATTAAATGGGTGTAGAGTCAGTGATCGGGGAGAGTGGACACGGACTGTGGGTGATTAAATGGGTGTAGAGTCAGTGATAGAGGAGAGTGGACATGGGCTGTGGGTGATTAAATGGGTGTAGAGTCAGTGATAGGGGAGAGTGGACATGGGCTGTGGGTGATTAAATGGGTGTAGAGTCAGTGATAGAGGAGAGTGGACATGGACTGTGGGTGATTAAATGGGTGTAGAGTCAGTGATCGGGGGAGAGTGGACATGGGCTGTGGGTGATTAAATGGGTGTAGAGTTAGTGATCGGGGAGAGTGGACATGGACTGTGGGTGATTAAATGGGTGTAGAGTCAGTGATAGAGGAGAGTGGACATGGGCTGTGGGTGATTAAATGGGTGTAGAGTCAGTGATAGAGGAGAGTGGACATGGACTGTGGGTGATTAAATGGGTGTAGAGTCAGTGATAGGGGGAGAGTGGACATGGGCTGTGGGTGATTAAATGGGTGTAGAGTCAGTGATGGGGGAGAGTGGACATGGGCTGTGGGTGATTAAATGGGTGTAGAGTCAGTGATGGGGAGAGTGGACATGGGCTGTGGGTGATTAAATGGGTGTAGAGTCAGTGATAGAGGAGAGTGGACATGGGCTGTGGGTGATTAAATGGGTGTAGAGTCAGTGATAGAGGAGAGTGGACATGGGCTGTGGGTGATTAAATGGATGTAGAGTCAGTGATAGAGGAGAGTGGACATGGGCTGTGGGTGATTAAATGGGTGCAGAGTCAGTGATGGGGGAGAGTGGACATGGGCTGTGGGTGATTAAATAGGTGCAGAGTCAGTGATGGGGGAGAGTGGACATGGACTGTGGGTGATTAAATGGGTGTAGAGTCAGTGATAGGGGAGAGTGGACATGGGCTGTGGGTGATTAAATGGGTGTAGAGTCAGTGATCGGGGAGAGTGGACACGGACTGTGGGTGATTAAATGGGTGTAGAGTCAGTGATAGAGGAGAGTGGACATGGGCTGTGGGTGATTAAATGGGTGTAGAGTCAGTGATAGGGGAGAGTGGACATGGGCTGTGGGTGATTAAATGGGTGTAGAGTCAGTGATAGAGGAGAGTGGACATGGACTGTGGGTGATTAAATGGGTGTAGAGTCAGTGATCGGGGGAGAGTGGACATGGGCTGTGGGTGATTAAATGGGTGTAGAGTTAGTGATCGGGGAGAGTGGACATGGGCTGTGGGTGATTAAATGGGTGTAGAGTCAGTGATAGAGGAGAGTGGACATGGGCTGTGGGTGATTAAATGGGTGTAGAGTCAGTGATAGAGGAGAGTGGACATGGGCTGTGGGTGATTAAATGGGTGTAGAGTCAGTGATAGAGGAGAGTGGACATGGGCTGTGGGTGATTAAATGGGTGTAGAGTCAGTGATCGGGGGAGAGTGGACATGGACTGTGGGTGATTAAATGGGTGTAGAGTCAGTGATAGAGGAGAGTGGACATGGGCTGTGGGTGATTAAATGGGTGTAGAGTCAGTGATAGAGGAGAGTGGACATGGGCTGTGGGTGATTAAATGGGTGTAGAGTCAGTGATAGAGGAGAGTGGACATGGGCTGTGGGTGATTAAATGGGTGTAGAGTCAGTGATAGGGGAGAGTGGACATGGACTGTGGGTGATTAAATGGGTGTAGAGTCAGTGATAGAGGGAGAGTGGACATGGACTGTGGGTGATTAAATGGGTGTAGAGTCAGTGATCGGGGGAGAGTGGACATGGGCTGTGGGTGATTAAATGGGTGTAGAGTCAGTGATAGGGGAGAGTGGACATGGGCTGTGGGTGATTAAATGGGTGTAGAGTCAGTGATAGAGGAGAGTGGACATGGACTGTGGGTGATTAAATGGGTGTAGAGTCAGTGATAGGGGGAGAGTGGACATGGGCTGTGGGTGATTAAATGGGTGTAGAGTCAGTGATGGGGGAGAGTGGACATGGGCTGTGGGTGATTAAATGGGTGTAGAGTCAGTGATGGGGAGAGTGGACATGGGCTGTGGGTGATTAAATGGGTGTAGAGTCAGTGATAGAGGAGAGTGGACATGGGCTGTGGGTGATTAAATGGGTGTAGAGTCAGTGATAGTGGAGAGTGGACATGGGCTGTGGGTGATTAAATGGATGTAGAGTCAGTGATAGGGGAGAGTGGACATGGGCTGTGGGTGATTAAATGGGTGTAGAGTCAGTGATAGAGGAGAGTGGACATGGGCTGTGGGTGATTAAATGGGTGTAGAGTCAGTGATAGTGGAGAGTGGACATGGGCTGTGGGTGATTAAATGGATGTAGAGTCAGTGATAGAGGAGAGTGGACATGGACTGTGGGTGATTAAATGGGTGTAGAGTCAGTGATAGGGGGAGAGTGGACATGGGCTGTGGGTGATTAAATGGGTGTAGAGTCAGTGATGGGGGAGAGTGGACATGGGCTGTGGGTGATTAAATGGGTGTAGAGTCAGTGATGGGGAGAGTGGACATGGGCTGTGGGTGATTAAATGGGTGTAGAGTCAGTGATAGAGGAGAGTGGACATGGGCTGTGGGTGATTAAATGGATGTAGAGTCAGTGATAGGGGAGAGTGGACATGGGCTGTGGGTGATTAAATGGGTGTAGAGTCAGTGATAGAGGAGAGTGGGCATGGGCTGTGGGTGATTAAATGGGTGTAGAGTCAGTGATAGAGGAGAGTGGACATGGACTGTGGGTGATTAAATGGGTGTAGAGTCAGTGATAGTGGAGAGTGGACATGGACTGTGGGTGATTAAATGGGTGTAGAGTCAGTGATAGGGGAGAGTGGACATGGGCTGTGGGTGATTAAATGGGTGTAGAGTCAGTGATAGTGGAGAGTGGACATGGGCTGTGGGTGATTAAATGGGTGTAGAGTCAGTGATAGAGGAGAGTGGACATGGACTGTGGGTGATTAAATGGGTGTAGAGTCAGTGATAGGGGAGAGTGGACATGGGCTGTGGGTGATTAAATGGGTGTAGAGTCAGTGATAGAGGAGAGTGGACATGGACTGTGGGTGATTAAATGGGTGTAGAGTCAGTGATAGAGGAGAGTGGACATGGACTGTGGGTGATTAAATGGGTGTAGAGTCAGTGATAGGGGAGAGTGGACATGGGCTGTGGGTGATTAAATGGGTGTAGAGTCAGTGATAGAGGAGAGTGGACATGGGCTGTGGGTGATTAAATGGGTGTAGAGTCAGTGATGGAGGAGACTGGACATGGGCTGTGGGTGATTAAATGGGTGTAGAGTCAGTGATAGGGGAGAGTGGACATGGACTGTGGGTGATTAAATGGGTGCAGAGTCAGTGATAGGAGAGAGTGGACATGGGCTGTGGGTGATTAAATGGGTGTAGAGTCAGTGATAGAGGAGAGTGGACATGGGCTGTGGGTGATTAAATGGGTGTAGAGTCAGTGATAGGGGAGAGTGGACATGGGCTGTGGGTGATTAAATGGGTGTAGAGTCAGTGATAGAGGAGAGTGGACATGGGCTGTGGGTGATTAAATGGGTGTAGAGTCAGTGATAGGGGAGAGTGGACATGGGCTGTGGGTGATTAAATGGGTGTAGAGTCAGTGATCGGGGAGAGTGGACATGGACTGTGGGTGATTAAATGGGTGTAGAGTCATTGATAGGGGAGAGTGGACATGGGCTGTGGGTGATTAAATGGGGGTAGAGTCAGTGATGTAGGAGAGTGGACATGGGCTGTGGGTGATTAAATGGGTGTAGAGTCAGTGATAGAGGAGAGTGGACATGGACTGTGGGTGATTAAATGGGTGTAGAGTCAGTGATGGAGGAGAGTGGACATGGGCTGTGGGTGATTAAATGGGTGTAGAGTCAGTGATAGGGGGAGAGTGGACATGGGCTGTGGGTGATTAAATGGGTGTAGAGTCAGTGATAGGGGAGAGTGGACATGGGCTGTGGGTGATTAAATGGGTGTAGAGTCAGTGATAGGGGAGAGTGGACATGGGCTGTGGGTGATTAAATGGGTGTAGAGTCAGTGATAGGGGAGAGTGGACATGGGCTGTGGGTGATTCAATGGGTGTAGAGTCAGTGATAGGGGAGAGTGGACATGGACTGTGGGTGATTAAATGGGTGTAGAGTCAGTGATACGAGAGAGTGGACATGGGCTGTGGGTGATTAAATGGGTGTAGAGTCAGTGATAGTGGAGAGTGGACATGGGCTGTGGGTGATTCAATGGGTGTAGAGTCAGTGATCGGGGAGAGTGGACATGGACTGTGGGTGATTAAATGGGTGTAGAGTCAGTGATAGGGGAGAGTGGACATGGGCTGTGGGTGATTAAATGGGTGTAGAGTCAGTGATGGAGGAGAGTGGACATGGACTGTGGGTGATTAAATGGGTGTAGAGTCAGTGATAGAGGAGAGTGGACATGGGCTGTGGGTGATTAAATGGATGTAGAGTCAGTGATGGAGGAGAGTGGACATGGACTGTGGGTGATTAAATGGGTGTAGAGTCAGTGAAAGGGGAGAGTGGACATGGGCTGTGGGTGATTAAATGGGTGTAGAGTCAGTGATAGAGGAGAGTGGACATGGGCTGTGGGTGATTAAATGGGTGTAGAGTCAGTGATAGGGGAGAGTGGACATGGGCTGTGGGTGATTAAATGGGTGTAGAGTCAGTGATAGAGGAGACTGGACATGGACTGTGGGTGATTAAATGGGTGTAGAGTCAGTGATAGAGGAGAGTGGACATGGACTGTGGGTGATTAAATGGGTGTAGAGTCAGTGATAGAGGAGAGTGGACATGGACTGTGGGTGATTAAATGGGTGTAGAGTCAGTGATAGGGGAGAGTGGACATGGGCTGTGGGTGATTAAATGGGTGTAGAGTCAGTGATAGAGGAGAGTGGACATGGGCTGTGGGTGATTAAATGGGTGTAGAGTCAGTGATAGTGGAGAGTGGACATGGGCTGTGGGTGATTAAATGGATGTAGAGTCAGTGATAGAGGAGAGTGGACATGGACTGTGGGTGATTAAATGGGTGTAGAGTCAGTGATAGGGGGAGAGTGGACATGGGCTGTGGGTGATTAAATGGGTGTAGAGTCAGTGATGGGGGAGAGTGGACATGGGCTGTGGGTGATTAAATGGGTGTAGAGTCAGTGATGGGGAGAGTGGACATGGGCTGTGGGTGATTAAATGGGTGTAGAGTCAGTGATAGAGGAGAGTGGACATGGGCTGTGGGTGATTAAATGGATGTAGAGTCAGTGATAGGGGAGAGTGGACATGGGCTGTGGGTGATTAAATGGGTGTAGAGTCAGTGATAGAGGAGAGTGGGCATGGGCTGTGGGTGATTAAATGGGTGTAGAGTCAGTGATAGAGGAGAGTGGACATGGACTGTGGGTGATTAAATGGGTGTAGAGTCAGTGATAGTGGAGAGTGGACATGGACTGTGGGTGATTAAATGGGTGTAGAGTCAGTGATAGGGGAGAGTGGACATGGGCTGTGGGTGATTAAATGGGTGTAGAGTCAGTGATAGTGGAGAGTGGACATGGGCTGTGGGTGATTAAATGGGTGTAGAGTCAGTGATAGAGGAGAGTGGACATGGACTGTGGGTGATTAAATGGGTGTAGAGTCAGTGATAGGGGAGAGTGGACATGGGCTGTGGGTGATTAAATGGGTGTAGAGTCAGTGATAGAGGAGAGTGGACATGGACTGTGGGTGATTAAATGGGTGTAGAGTCAGTGATAGAGGAGAGTGGACATGGACTGTGGGTGATTAAATGGGTGTAGAGTCAGTGATAGGGGAGAGTGGACATGGGCTGTGGGTGATTAAATGGGTGTAGAGTCAGTGATGGAGGAGACTGGACATGGGCTGTGGGTGATTAAATGGGTGTAGAGTCAGTGATAGGGGAGAGTGGACATGGACTGTGGGTGATTAAATGGGTGCAGAGTCAGTGATAGGAGAGAGTGGACATGGGCTGTGGGTGATTAAATGGGTGTAGAGTCAGTGATAGAGGAGAGTGGACATGGGCTGTGGGTGATTAAATGGGTGTAGAGTCAGTGATAGGGGAGAGTGGACATGGGCTGTGGGTGATTAAATGGGTGTAGAGTCAGTGATAGAGGAGAGTGGACATGGGCTGTGGGTGATTAAATGGGTGTAGAGTCAGTGATAGGGGAGAGTGGACATGGGCTGTGGGTGATTAAATGGGTGTAGAGTCAGTGATCGGGGAGAGTGGACATGGGCTGTGGGTGATTAAATGGATGTAGAGTCAGTGATAGAGGAGAGTGGACATGGGCTGTGGGTGATTAAATGGGGGTAGAGTCAGTGATAGAGGAGAGTGGACATGGACTGTGGGTGATTAAATGGGTGTAGAGTCAGTGATAGGGGAGAGTGGACATGGGCTGTGGGTGTTTAAATGGGTGTAGAGTCAGTGATGTAGGAGAGTGGACATGGGCTGTGGGTGATTAAATGGGTGTAGAGTCAGTGATAGAGGAGAGTGGACATGGACTGTGGGTGATTAAATGGGTGCAGAGTCAGTGATAGGAGAGAGTGGACATGGGCTGTGGGTGATTAAATGGGTGTAGAGTCAGTGATAGAGAAGAGTGGACATGGGCTGTGGGTGATTAAATGGGTGTAGAGTCAGTGATAGAGGAGAGTGGACATGGACTGTGGGTGATTAAATGGGTGTAGAGTCAGTGATAGAGGAGAGTGGACATGGGCTGTGGGTGATTAAATGGGTGTAGAGTCAGTGATAGGGGAGAGTGGACATGGGCTGTGGGTGATTAAATGGGTGTAGAGTCAGTGATAGAGGAGAGTGGACATGGACTGTGGGTGATTAAATGGGTGTAGAGTCAGTGATAGAGGAGAGTGGACATGGGCTGTGGGTGATTAAATGGGTGTAGAGTCAGTGATAGAGGAGAGTGGACATGGGCTGTGGGTGATTAAATGGGTGTCGAGTCAGTGATAGAGGAGAGTGGACATGGACTGTGGGTGATTAAATGGGTGTAGAGTCAGTGATAGGGGAGAGTGGACATGGACTGTGGGTGATTAAATGGGTGTAGTGTCAGTGATAGAGAAGAGTGGACATGGGCTGTGGGTGATTAAATGGGTGTAGAGTCAGTGATAGGGGAGAGTGGACATGGGCTGTGGGTGATTAAATGGGTGTAGAGTCAGTGATAGAGGAGAGTGGACATGGGCTGTGGGTGATTAAATGGGTGTAGAGTCAGTGATAGGGGAGAGTGGACATGGGCTGTGGGTGATTAAATGGGTGTAGAGTCAGTGATAGGGGAGAGTGGACATGGGCTGTGGGTGATTAAATGGATGTAGAGTCAGTGATAGAGGAGAGTGGACATGGGCTGTGGGTGATTAAATGGGTGCAGAGTCAGTGATGGGGGAGAGTGGACATGGGCTGTGGGTGATTAAATGGGTGTAGAATCAGTGATAGGGGAGAGTGGACATGGGCTGTGGGTGATTAAATGGGTGTAGAGTCAGTGATCGGGGAGAGTGGACATGGACTGTGGGTGATTAAATGGGTGTAGAGTCAGTGATAGGGGAGAGTGGACATGGGCTGTGGGTGATTAAATGGGTGTAGAGTCAGTGATAGAGGAGAGTGGACATGGACTGTGGGTGATTAAATGGGTGTAGAGTCAGTGATCGGGGGAGAGTGGACATGGGCTGTGGGTGATTAAATGGGTGTAGAGTTAGTGATCGGGGAGAGTGGACATGGGCTGTGGGTGATTAAATGGGTGTAGAGTCAGTGATAGAGGAGAGTGGACATGGGCTGTGGGTGATTAAATGGGTGTAGAGTCAGTGATAGAGGAGAGTGGACATGGGCTGTGGGTGATTAAATGGGTGTAGAGTCAGTGATCGGGGGAGAGTGGACATGGACTGTGGGTGATTAAATGGGTGTAGAGTCAGTGATAGAGGAGAGTGGACATGGGCTGTGGGTGATTAAATGGGTGTAGAGTCAGTGATAGAGGAGAGTGGACATGGGCTGTGGGTGATTAAATGGGTGTAGAGTCAGTGATAGAGGAGAGTGGACATGGGCTGTGGGTGATTAAATGGGTGTAGAGTCTGTGATAGGGGAGAGTGGACATGGACTGTGGGTGATTAAATGGGTGTAGAGTCAGTGATAGAGGGAGAGTGGACATGGACTGTGGGTGATTAAATGGGTGTAGAGTCAGTGATCGGGGGAGAGTGGACATGGGCTGTGGGTGATTAAATGGGTGTAGAGTCAGCGATAGGGGAGAGTGGACATGGGCTGTGGGTGATTAAATGGGTGTAGAGTCAGTGATCGGGGGAGAGTGGACATGGGCTGTGGGTGATTAAATGGGTGTAGAGTCAGTGATAGGGGAGAGTGGACATGGGCTGTGGGTGATTAAATGGGTGTAGAGTCAGTGATAGAGGAGAGTGGACATGGGCTGTGGGTGATTAAATGGGTGTAGAGTCAGTGATAGGGGAGAGTGGACATGGGCTGTGGGTGATTAAATGGGTGCAGAGTCAGTGATAGAGGAGAGTGGACATGGGCTGTGGGTGATTAAATGGGTGTAGAGTCAGTGATAGGGGAGAGTGGACATGGGCTGTGGGTGATTAAATGGGTGTAGAGTCAGTGATAGAGGAGAGTGGACATGGGCTGTGGGTGATTAAATGGGTGTAGAGTCAGTGATAGAGGAGAGTGGACATGGGCTGTGGGTGATTAAATGGGTGTAGAGTCAGTGATAGGGGAGAGTGGACATGGACTGTGGGTGATTAAATGGGTGTAGAGTCAGTGATGGAGGAGACTGGACATGGGCTGTGGGTGATTAAATGGGTGTAGAGTCAGTGATAGGGGAGAGTGGACATGGACTGTGGGTGATTAAATGGGTGCAGAGTCAGTGATAGGAGAGAGTGGACATGGGCTGTGGGTGATTAAATGGGTGTAGAGTCAGTGATAGGGGAGAGTGGACATGGGCTGTGGGTGATTAAATGGGTGTAGAGTCAGTGATAGAGGGAGAGTGGACATGGGCTGTGGGTGATTAAATGGGTGTAGAGTCAGTGATAGGGGGAGAGTGGACATGGAATTGATGTCACCTTGTTGATGTAATTCTCATCCTTCTCTCTCTCAGTTTGATGCGAATGGAGATGGGGAGATCACCATCAGTGAACTCCGACACGCCATGCAGAAACTAGTGGGCGTGCAACTCTCCACAGTGGAGATTGAAGATGTGGTGAAGGAGGCTGACATCAATGGAGATGGGACAGTGGACTTTGAAGGTCAGTGTGGCTGTAGAGGGAGATTTACTCTGTATCTAACCCCCGTACTGTACCTGTCCTGGGAGTGTTTGATGGGGGACAGTGTAGAGGGAGCTTTACTCTGTATCTAACCCCCCGTACTGTACCTGTCCTGGGAGTGTTTGATGGGGGACAGTGTAGAGGGAGCTTTACTCTGTATCTAACCCCCGTACTGTACCTGTCCTGGGAGTGTTTGATGGGGGACAGTGTAGAGGGAGCTTTACTCTGTATCTAACCCCCCGTACTGTACCTGTCCTGGGAGTGTTTGATGGGGGACAGTGTAGAGGGAGCTTTACTCTGTATCTAACCCCCGTACTGTACCTGTCCTGGGAGTGTTTGATGGGGGACAGTGCAGAGGGAGTTTTACTCTGTATCTAACCCCCCGTACTGTACCTGTCCTGGGAGTGTTTGATGGGGGACAGTGTAGAGGGAGCTTTACTCTGTATCTAACCCCCGTACTGTACCTGTCCTGGGAGTGTTTGATGGGGGACAGTGTAGAGGGAGCTTTACTCTGTATCTAACCCCCCGTACTGTACCTGTCCTGGGAGTGTTTGATGGGGGACAGTGTAGAGGGAGCTTTACTCTGTATCTAACCCCCGTACTGTACCTGTCCTGGGAGTGTTTGATGGGGACAGTGTAGTGGGAGCTTTACTCTGTATCTAACCCCCGTACTGCACCTGTCCTGGGAGTGTTTGATGGGGGACAGTGCAGAGGGAGCTTTACTCTGTATCTAACCCCCCGTACTGTACCTGTCCTGGGAGTGTTTGATGGGGACAGTGTAGAGGGAGCTTTACTCTGTATCTAACCCCCGTTTTTTTTTTTCCCCTTTATATACACACTTATATTTTTAAAATAACTTTATTAAAACCAGATAAACAAAAAAACTCAAATTAAAATGCCATTCTCGGCGTCGACGATGCACTCCAGTCCCTGCGGTGCCCACCGGTCGCGGAAGGCCTCAAGCGTACCGGCGGACACCGCATGCTCCTTTTCCAGGGACACCCGGGCGCGAACGTAACCGCGGAAGAGGGGCAGGCAATCGGGGAGGACGGACCCCCCGACGGCCCGCAACCTGGACCTGTGAATTGCCACCTTGGCCAGGCCCAGGAGCAGACCGACGAGGAGATCCTTCTCCCGGCCCAAGCCCCTCCGCACCGGGTGCCCAAAGATCAGGAGCGTGGGACTGAAGTGCAGCAAGAATTTGAGGAGCAGCCCCTTCAGATACTCAAATAGGGGCTGCAACCTCGCACACTCCATATAAATGTGGAACACGGACTCGTCCAGGCCGCAGAAAGTACAGCTGGCCTGGGAGTCCGTGAACCTGCTTAAAAGCCTATTGCACGGGACTGCTCTGTGCAGCACCCTCCACCCCAGGTCCCCGATGTAAAGGGGGAAGACTCCCGCGTAGAGAGACCTCCATCGGGGTTTCCCCTCGCCGCCAGATGGCAACGCGGACCGCCAGGGCGTGTCCGGCCGGCTGACGAGGGCGAGGAAGTGGAGAGTGTGCAGGAGCAGCCCGTACAGGAAACCCCTCCGCGCCGATTGGAATGGCACGGAGGACATTTCCGAGAGGCGGCTCGGGTTGTGCGGGACCGGCTCCCGAGGAGGGTTTCGGGGCCTGGGTCCAATGAGCAGTTCCGGCCGAGCGGGGGTCAGCTCGGCCGGGATCGCTCCGCACTCCCGAGCCCCCTCGCCACCCGCAGTGAGGGGCGTCCCGGGGGTTTCGGCTACTCCTCCGCCCGCCGGACCGTCCCCGGATTCGGCCGCCCGGACAGCCGAGGCGCCCTCCTCCGCCGGCGGGGGAGCGCCCTGACTGGAGGCGACCATGTTCCAGACTCGGAAAAGATCCCGGTAAAAGACAGGCAACTCCCTCAGAGAGGCGCGGCTAACGGACTCCACCGGGAGCTGCGTGTCGTCTTGAAGGCAGTGACACTGGCGGAAAAAATACGTCACCAGCGCACACCATCTGGGAGGACGCTCGACGTACAGGTATCTCTGCAGGGTCCGAAGGCGGAGAGTCGCAGCCTGGGTGCGGACGCACACCAGCGACTGACCGCCCTCCTCGATCGGGAGACTCAGGACCGCGGCAGAGACCCAGTGTTTCCTCTTGCCCCAGAAGAAATCAACGAGTTTCTTCTGGATCTTGGTGGCAAATACAGGGGGCGGGGCCAAAGTGACCAACCGGTACCACAGCATGGAGGCCACCAGTTGGTTTATGACCAACGCTCGGCCCCTGTAGGAAAGCACTCGGAGCAGTCCTGTCCAGCGCCCCAGCCGAGCGGTGACTTTCGCCTCCAACTCCTGCCAGTTTGCCGGCCAGGCTTCCTCAGCGGGGCTAAGGTGGACTCCCAGATAGAGGAGGTGCGTGGTGCTCCACGCAAAAGGTGTCATCTCCTCCGGCAGGGAGTCCACCCGCCACTGACCAACCAGGAGTCCGGAACATTTCTCCCAATTGATCCTCGCGGAGGACGCGGCAGAAAAGGTCTGCTGGCAGTCGCGCATCCTCCGCAAGTCAACGGGATCTGTGATTGCGAGGAGCACGTCGTCGGCGTAAGCCGAGAGGACGACCCGCATGGCCGGCTCGCGCAGAGCCAATCCCGTCAACCTCCTGCGAAGCAGGCACAGGAAGGGCTCCACGCAGATGGTATACAATTGGCCGGACATGGGGCACCCCTGACGCACTCCTCTCCCAAATCGAAGGGGCGCCGTCAAGGACCCGTTAACTTTGACTAGACACTCTGCGGCGGCGTATAAAAGTCGGACCCGGGCCACGAAATGCGGCCCGAGTCCGAAAGCGCGCAGAGTCCCGAAAAGGTAATCGTGATCCACCCTGTCGAACGCCTTCTCCTGATCGAGGGAGAGAAAGGCGACCGACTGACCAGTCCTCTGGGAAAGATGGATCAGGTCCCGGACCAGGTGGATGTTGTCCTGGATGGACCGGCCCGGGACCGTGTAGGACTGGTCGGGGTGGATCGTGTGGGCCAGCACGGAGCCCAGGCGGGTAGACATAGCCCGGGCAAAGATCTTATAATCTGTGCTGAGGAGGGAGACCGGACGCCAGTTTTTAAGCAGGCGGAGATCGCCCCTCTTCGGCAGCAGGACGATGACCGCCCTGCGCCACGAGAGGGGCATCTCCCCGGTCGCCAGGCTTTCCCCCAGGACCCGCGCGTAATCGTCCCCCAGGACGTCCCAGAACGCCCTGAGGAACTCCACGGTCAACCCATCCAGCCCTGGGGATTTGCCCCTCGAGAGCTGGTGGAGGGCGCCAGTCAGCTCCGCCAACGTGAGCGGAGCCTCCAATCCTTCGGCGCCCTCCGGGCTGACCTGCGGCAGGTCCTCCCACAAAACTCCGCGCGCATCCTCGCTGGACGGATCCGGAGAGAACAACGCACTGTAATACGTCCGGACCAGGAGGCCCATTCCCTCCGGATCCGTGATGGAGGATCCGTCGTCGGCCAGCAGCTCAACGAGCTGCTTACGGACCCCCCGCCATTTTTCCAGCGAGTAGAAGAAGGGTGAGGCGCGGTCCAAATCTTCCAGGATCTGGATCCGCGACCTCACGTACGCGCCTCGGGACCCTATGAGCTGCAGGTTCCTCAGCGCGCCCTTCTTCTCTTTGTACGCCTGCCACAGGGCCGGGTCCACGACGGCATGACCGAGGCGGGATTCCAAGTCGAGCACCTCCCTCTCAAGGCGCCCGATCTCGGCTTCCCGCCTCTTGGTCGACCCCTTCGCGTACTCCTGACAGAAGACGCGGATGTGAGTCTTGCCCACATCCCACCATAGCCTCAAGGAGGGGAAGCCCCCCTGCTTCCTTCTCCAGTCGGACCAGAATCGACAGAACGAGTCCCGAAATCGCACGTCCTCCAGCAGCCGGTTGTTAAAGTGCCAGTACGCGGACCCCGCCCGCGTGCAGAGCGGAGTAAACTCCGCCCACACCAGGCGGTGGTCCGAGCACGGCACCAGCCGCATGGAGGCCGCCGAAACCCGGGAGACGTACGCCTGCGAAATGTAGAGGCGGTCGATTCGCGACCCCCCTCCTCCAGACCTCCACGTGAAGGCGCTGGAGTCGGGATGGAGATTCCGCCAGACGTCCACCAAGTTAAGGGAGCTGATCAGTCCCCTCAATATCTCCACCGACGCTTGGCCGCGCTGGGGACCGGAGCGATCCCCCACGTCGAGGGTGCAGTTAAAATCCCCCCCGAGGATGATGCACTCGCCGCTATCGATGGAGCTCAAGAGAGCGGACACTTCTTCAAAGAAGCGCGCTTGCAACGCGCCAGGTCTGGGCGCGTACACGTTCACAAAGTGGAGCGGCACGCTACCCAGGCGAACGGCGAGGTGGAGCAAGCGGCCCGGCACTAGCTCCTTGACCCCCAAGATCTCCGGCTGAAAAGTCGGGGCCAACAAGATAGCCACCCCACTAGAAATAGGGGTGAGGTGACTCATGTAGACCCCACCCTGCCACTCCAGGAGCCAGGTGGCTTCGTCTCCCGGAACGGTGTGGGTTTCCTGCAGAAAGCTCACCGCGTATCTCCCTTCCCTGAGGACTGAGAGATTGTGAAATCTGCGGTGAGCCCCTCTGCTGCCGTTGATGTTGAGGCTGGCTATGGTTATCTTCATGTCAAAGGTACTTAAAACCCGTCACCAACACCTCACTGTGAGGAGGGAGTGGAAGTGCACCTGGCCCTCCACTCCCCCAGCAACCCATTGAGGAACACATTAAAACGGCGCCTCTCAACCAGTTTCACGTCCGCGCGCTTGCCCGCTATCTTAAGGGCGGCACGGACGGACTGGATGATCAGCGCCAGATTCGACCAACGGTCGAGGGCCAGCTGAACTTTATTGCGGCAACCCCTGCAAGCCGCGAGGAAATCCCGGAGTTCCGCCGTGGGGATGAGAGGAGATTCGGTGGGAGGCACGAGGGACTCCACCACCTCACTGGCGATGGAATCAAGATCATCCTCCGTGCCCCGCACCGAATCCCCATCCTCCTCCGGGTCGTCACCGCCAGCGGCCGACACATCCACCACACACTGTGGGGCGGACGTCCCGGCCGCGCCAGCTGGTCCCGCCTCCGTCACGATCCCACCCCCAGGATCGATGGCGGAGGAGTCCTCTCTGGGTTCTATTGTGAAACTGGAGCCTGTAGGCACCAGCGGTTCAGGACCCCCCTCCACCTCCATCCCCAGGCCAATGAGTGGTCCAGGGGAGACAGAAGTTCCAGACTCCGGGAAACCAGCCGGAGCCGAGACTGGAGGCGGCGAGAGGAGGCCATCTCCCGCTCCGCCAGCACCCACAGGCCCAGCAGATGGGGCAGCATTCTCAGTTATAACTGGGTCGGGTGTCTCCTGGTTGGTGGTGGACTCCGGCTGGGAGGCCCGACCCTCTGGGGCCTCGCCCTCCCCTTCATTCAGGGCACCCGACCCAGTAGCAGTGGCGGAATGGGCGGTTTCCCCAGGCTCCCCCACCACAAGCAGGGCCCCACTTACTCCTTCAGGAGGGGCCTCACGTACCGGGGCCATCCCCTCCCCTCCATCCTGAGGAATAGGGAGCACCTGGCCGGACTTTGCAGCCTTGGTGGTGGCGGTAGGGGGAACCTGAGGACCAGAAACAGGAGACAGCTCCCCTCCAACAGATGGGCCCTGCACCTCAGGGCCCTGTGTTATTTCTGTGGAGGGGTGCCTTCTCCTCTTTTTCGCACTTGGGCGCGGAGACTCAGAGACCTCCATGTCATCAGAGGCCTCCGCCTCCGCACCCTTTTTTCCCTTTTTAGTCACCCTGGGCCTGAGCCCAGCCCTGGGACAGGTGGATTCCATGGGAATGGGCTTTGGGCTGAGCTCAGGCTCGGGTTGAGTCAAAGTGTCCAGGGGACGCGCCTCACGATGTCTCCTTTTTCCCCGCGTCTTCCTTCCACTCGGACGGACGCTCCCCTCCCCGCCAGAGGCTGTGAAAACCACAGCCTCCGGAACCGACTGAGCGGTGTCTGTTGGATCTGCGGGGGGAGTGGGAGGAGGTGCTGTGGAACCACTCTGGGCCGCCGAGGTGGAGCTGGCGGCCGGGAGGTTGGGGCAGTTCTTACGAACATGCCCCACCCCCTTGCAGACGTGGCACCGTGCCCCGTCCGAGGTCCAGAAGACGCGGTAGGCCGTCCCCTGGAACTCCACATAAAATTGGCCCTCCGTGTCCTCCTCCCGCGCCAGCTGCATAAATAACTGGCGGCGGAAGGAGTAGACATGTTGGAGGCTGTGCTCCCGAAGATCAAGCCGGACTGGGGTGATCCCCGACCTCACCTCCCCCAGATGGTGCAGGTGGGGGAGGAGGAGCTCACTGGGAATGAAGGGTGGGACGTTGGACAACATTATCCGATGCGCAGTGGCCCCCAGAGGGTCCACTGGCAGGAAGGTCCCCCCCACAGTGAGCCCTTTACTCAGGGCCAGGGACACCGCCCGCTCGGTCTTCAAAAAGAACACAGCCTTCCCATGCATCTTTGAGGCCGCAACAATGGCCGAGGGGCTGACAACCACAGCCATTGCCTTAACGCAGGCCTCAATAGACATGTTGGGGTGGGGATAGCTCTTCACCCCATGGCTGCATGTCAATAATTTAAAGGGTGACGGGGCCACGTGGGCAGCCACAGAAGCTGCAGCTGCGTAGGTAGTAGAGGGCCCCGCCACCGGTGATGAAGGGCTTGCCATGGGTCCAAGAGCTAAACCCACCCCAAATTGTGGACTTGCACACTAAATAACAGATTCACAGAAAAAATTGAAAAGACAAACAAACAAACAACAGGTTAGTGGAGAGGCTGAGGTAAGAGAGGAGAGGCAAAGGCAGGCTGGAAGGGATGACTTGCTTTCTGGAGGTGGTGCTCACAGTACACTTAAAACAAACAGTCTTTGAAGTTGGTCTTCCGGTCTTCTGGTTGGGGGAGTCGTCTTCACCTGGGTCAGCTGAAGCTGCCCAGGCACTATCTATCCCCTTCCGTCTGTTTAGCTGGGCAGCTTCAGCTGACCCAGGCTTGGCAATTGGGGTGGGGAGGGAGCTTCCCTGTGTGCTTTTGCAGCAGCACAGATTCCTGTTGAATTGGCAGCCCCACCCCTTGTTGTTCCAGCCACTTGTTCCTCCCCCAACAGTCCAAAGTAAATTACTGGTGTTCAGCACCCACCTCCAGACAAAGCCTTGTTTCCAAAAAATGTCCCTTTCTTCTCTTTAATGGAGACTGTTGTTGGAGTTTTCCACTGCTTGTTGGTAGCTCCTCTCTCCACCTCTGCAACCTCCAACTGCCACCAGCACAGTCAGCTGCACCTCGTTGAGGCTCTCAACACTCAGGCTCCCAAATCAGAGAACAGCCAATCCCAGTGCTGTATCTGTCCTGGGAGTGTTTGATGGGGACAGTGTAGAGGGAGCTTTACTCTGTATCTAACCCCCGTACTGTACCTGTCCTGGGAGTGTTTGATGGGGACAGTGTAGAGGGAGCTTTACTCTGTATCTAACCCCCGTACTGTACCTGTCCTGGGAGTGTTTGATGGGGGACAGTGTAGAGGGAGCTTTACTCTGTATCTAACCCCCGTACTGTACCTGTCCTGGGAGTGTTTGATGGGGGACAGTGTAGAGGGAGCTTTACTCTGTATCTAACCCCTGCACTGTACCTGTCCTGGGGAGTGTTTGATGGGGACAGTGTAGAGGGAGCTTTACTCTGTATCTAACCCCGTACTGTACCTGTCCTGGGAGTGTTTGATGGGGACAGTGTAGAGGGAGCTTTACTCTGTATCTAACCCCCGTACTGTACCTGTCCTGGGAGTGTTTGATGGGGGACAGTGTAGAGGGAGCTTTACTCTGTATCTAACCCCCGTACTGTACCTGTCCTGGGAGTGTTTGATGGGGGACAGTGTAGAGGGAGATTTACTCTGTATCTAACCCCATGCTATACCTGGCTGCATCTCTGAAATTCTGAATGTTTTTTTTTGCAGAATTTGTTCGCATGATGTCACGCTGATCTGACCAAGTATCGACGAAGACGGTGAAAGGCGTGCCATTTGGATTTCAGATGGGGTCACGCTTATTGTCCCTGGGATAGAGAGAGACAGAGGGAGAGACAGAGACAGAGGGCGGCGGGGGGGGGGGGGGGGGGGGGGGGGAGAGAGAGAGAGAGAGAGGGAGAGAGAGGGAGAGAGACAGAGAGAGAAACAGAGAGAGAAACAGAGAGAGAAACAGAGAGAGAGAGAAAGACAGAGAGAGAGACAGAGACAGATAGAGAGAGAGAAGAGAGAGAGAGAGACAGACAGAGAGAGAGAGAGACAGAGAGGGGGAGAGAGAGACGGAGAGAGAGGGAGAGAGACAGAGAGAGGGAGAGAGACAGAGAGAGGGAGAGACAGAGAGGGAGAGAGAGAGAGGGAGAGAGACAGAGAGAGGGAGAGAGACAGAGCGAGGGAGAGAGACAGAGAGAGGGAGAGAGACAGAGAGAGGGAGAGAGACAGAGTGAGGGAGAGAGACAGACAGAGACAGAGAGAGAGAGAGAGAGAGACAGACAGAGAGAGAGAGACAGAGAGAGAGAGACAGAGAGAGAGAGAGACAGACAGAGAGAGAGACAGACAGAGACAGAGAGAGAGATAGACAGACAGTGAGAGACAGACAGAGACAGAGAGAGAGACAGAGAGACAGACAGACAGAGACAGAGAGAGAGATAGACAGACAGTGAGAGAGAGAGACAGACAGAGAGAGACAGAGAGACAGACAGAGAGAGACAGAGAGAGACAGAGAAAGAGATAGACAGACAGTGAGAAAGAGAGAGAGAGAGAGGGAGGCGGGGAGGGATGGGTGGAAATCAGCCAGGGTTCATAGGAACATAGGAATATAGGAGCAGGAGTAGGCCATTCAACCCATCGAGCCTACCCCGCTATTCAATACAATCATGGCTGATCATCCACTTCAATACCTTTCTCCCACAATATCCTCATATCCCTTTATGTCATTGGTATTTAGAAATCTGTCAATCTCTACTTTAAACATACTCAATGACTGAGCTTCCACAGCTCTCTGGGGTAGAGAATTCCAAAGATTCACAACCCTCTGAGTAAAGAAATTTCTCCTCATCTCTGTCCGAAGTGGCTTCCCCCTTATTTTGAAATTGTGTCCCCTGGTTCTAGACTCCCCAACCAGGGGAAACATTTTACCTGCATCTACCCTGTTTATCCCTTTCGGTATTTTGTAGGTTTCAATGAGATCATCTCTCATTCTTCAAAACCCGAGAAAATACAGGCCCAGTTTCCCCAATCTCTCTTTATTGGACAGTCTCGCCACCCCGGGAACAAGTCTGGTGAATCTTCATTGCACTCCCTTCTATGGCAATAATATCCTTCCTAAGGTAAGGTGACCAAAACTGCACACAGTACTCCAGGTGCAGTCTAACAAAGGTTCTATACAATTGAAGCAAGACTTCACTACTCCTGTACTCAAATCCTCTTATGATAAAGACTAACAGACCATTAGCCTTCTTAATTGCTTGCTGCACCTGCATGTTAGCTTTCAGTGACTTATTGACAAGGACACACAGGTCCCTTTGTACATCTATACTTTCTCATCTCTTACCATTTAAGAAATACTCTGCACATCTATTCCTCCTACCAAAATGGATAACCTCACATTTTTCCACATTATATTCCATCTGCCACAATCTTGCCCGCTCACTAAGTCTGTCCAAATCCCCTTGAAGCCGCTTTGCATCTTCCTCACAACACACATTCCCACCTAGTTTTGTAACATCTGTGAACTTGGAAATATTACATTTGTTCCCGCATCCGATTCATTGATATATATTGTGAACAGCTGTGGCCCAAGTACTGATCCCTCCAGTACCCCACCAGTCACAGCCTGCCAACGTGAGAATGACCTGTTTATTCCTACTCTCTGTTTTCTGCCTGTTAACCAATCCTTAATCTAGGCCTGTATATTACCTCCTATCCCATGTGCTTTAATTTTGCTAACCAACCTCCTGCGGGGAACTTTGTCAAAAGCCTTCTGAAAATCCAAGTATATCACGTCCACTGACTCCCCTTTATCAATTCTGTTAGTAACATCCTCAAAAAACTCCAACAGGTTCATCAAACATGATTTTCCATTTACAAATCCATCTTGACTATTCCCAATCAGATCATTATTATCTAAATGTCCATTTATCACATCCTTTAGAATAAATCCTCACATTTTCCCTGCTACTAATGTAAGACTAACAGGTCTGTAATTCCCTGTTTTCTCTCTCCCTCCCTTCTTAAATAGTGGAGTGACATTTGCTACCTTCCAATCTGCAGAAATCGTTCCAGAATCTGTAGAATTTTGGGAGATCATCACCAATGCATCCACTATCTCCATAGCTACCTCTTTCAACACTCTGGGATGTAGAATATCAGGTCCTGGAGATTTATCAACCTTCAGCCCCATTCATTTCTCCAGCACAACCTTCTCACTAATACTAATTTCCTTCAATTCCTCATTTTCCCTAGTCCATTGGATCTCTAATTCTGGGAGGTTCCTGCTCCTGATCACTGTCCAGTGACCCCTGGGTTAGAGAGAGAGGGGGAAATCAGCCAGGGTTCCTGCTCCTGATCACTGTCCAGTGACCCCTGGGTTAGAGAGAGAGAGGGGGAAATCAGCCAGGGTTCCTGCTCCTGATCACTGTCCAGTGACCCCTGGGTTAGAGAGAGAGGGGAAATCAGCCAGGGTTCCTGCTCCTGATCACTGTCCAGTGACCCCTGGGTTAGAGAGAGAGGGGAAAATCAGCCAGGGTTCCTGCTCCTGATCACTGTCCAGTGACCCCTGGGTTAGAGAGAGAGGGGGAAATCAGCCAGGGTTCCTGCTCCTGATCACTGTCCAGTGATCCCTGGGTTAGAGAGAGAGGGGGGAAATCAGCCAGGGTTCCTGCTCCTGATCACTGTCCAGTGACCCCTGGGTTCGAGAGAGAGAGGAAATCAGCCAGGGTTCCTGCTCCTGATCACTGTCCAGTGACCCCTGGGTTAGAGAGAGAGAGGGGAAATCAGCCAGCGTTCCTGCTCCTGATCACTGACCAGTGACCCCTGGGTTAGAGAGAGAGGGAGGGAAATCAGCCAGGGTTCCTGCTCCTGATCACTGACCAGTGACCCCTGGGTTAGAGAGAGAGGGGGAAATCAGCCAGGGTTCCTGCTCCTGATCACTGTCCAGTGACCCCTGGGTTAGAGAGAGAGAGTGGGGTTTGTGGGGGGGGGGGGGGAAATCAGCCAGGGTTCCTGCTCTCAGGGTGATATCTGTACACTGACTGGTGTCTCTCAGTCCCTCTCTCTCAGGGAGATATCTGTACACTGACTGGTGTCTCTCAGTCCCTCTCTCTCTCAGGGTGATATCTGTGCAATGACTGGTGTCTCCCATTCCCCTCTCTCTCAGGGAGATATCTGTGCACTGACTGGTGTCTCTCAGTCCCTCTCTCTCAGGGAGATATCTGTACACTGACTGGTGTCTCTCAGTCCCCCTCTCTCAGGGTGATATCTGTGCACTGACTGGTGTCTCTCAGTCCCTCTCTCTCAGGGAGATATCTGTGCACTGACTGGTGTCTCTCAGTCCCTCCCTCTCAGGGTGATATCTGTACACTGACTGGTGTCCCTCAGTCCCCTCTCTCTCTCTCTCAGGGTGATATCTGTACACTGACTGGTGTCTCTCAGTCCCTCTCTCTCAGGGTGATATCTGTACACTGACTGGTGTCTCTCAGTCCCTCTCTCTCAGGGTGATATCTGTACCCTGACTGGTGTCTCTCAGTCCTCTCTCTCTCTCTCTCTCTCTCAGGGTGATATCTGTACACTGACTGGTGTCTCTCAGTCCCCTCTCTCTCAGGGTGATATCTGTACACTGACTGGTGTCTCTCAGTCCTCTCTCTCTCAGGGTGATATCTGTACACTGACTGGTGTCTCTCAGTCCTCTCTCTCTCTCAGGGTGATATCTGTACACTGACTGGTGTCTCTCAGTCCCTCTCTCAGGGTGATATCTGTACACTGACTGGTGTCTCTCAGTCCTCTCTCTCTCAGGGTGATATCTGTACACTGACTGGTGTCTCTCAGTCCTCTCTCTCTCTCTCTCAGGGTGATATCTGTACACTGACTGGTGTCTCTCAGATGCCCTCTCTCTCTCTCAGGGTGATATCTGTACACTGACTGGTGTCTCTCAGTCCCCT
>NW_027141810.1:246575-264075 GCF_036365525.1 Heterodontus francisci | reverse complement strand
GAAGAGATGGAGAGTGAGACAGAAAGTGACAGACAGAGATTATCTTTTATAAAAAGCCAAGCCAGGCTGTGCTGCTCATAGAAGCTATTGCTGGATGGTCAAAATGCTCAGTCCATGTTGGAGCAGTATTACTGCAAGATTCATGGATCCAACTGAATGAAAACAAAATTAAAACCCTTAATTCTTAACCGTCAAAGAACTGCTATCTAACTGTACAGTCACTGTTTAATCAGGGAAGGGTCACTCACTTGTCCTGGGAGTGTTTGATGTGGACAGTGTAGATGGAGCTTTACTCTGTATCTAACCCCCGTACTGTACCTGTCCTGGGGAGTGTTTGATGGGGGACAGTGTAGATGGAGCTTTACTCTGTATCTAACCCCCGTACTGTACCTGTCCTGGGAGTGTTTGATGGGGACAGTGTAGAGGGAGCTTTACTCTGTATCTAACCCCCGTACTGTACCTGTCCTGGGGAGTGTTTGATGGGGACAGTGTAGATGGAGCTTTACTCTGTATCTAACCCCCGCACTGTACCTGTCCTGGGAGTGTTTGATGGGGACAGTGTAGATGGAGCTTTACTCTGTATCTAACCCCCGTACTGTACCTGTCCTGGGAGTGTTTGATGTGGACAGTGTTGAGGGAGCTTTACTCTGTATCTAACCCCCGTACTGTACCTGTCCTGGGAGTGTTTGATGGGGGACAGTGTAGAGGGAGCTTTACTCTGTATCTAACCCCCGTACTGTACTTGTCCTGGGAGTGTTTGATGTGGACAGTGTTGAGGGAGCTTTACACTGTATCTAACCCCCGTACTGTACCTGTCCTGGGAGTGTTCGATGTGGACAGTGTTGAGGGAGCTTTACACTGTATCTAACCCCCGTACTGTACCTGACCTGGGAGTGTTTGATGGGGACAGTGTCGAGGGAGCTTTACTCTGTATCTAACCCCTGTACTGTACCTGTCCTGGGAGTGTTTGATGGGGACAGTGTCGATGGAGCTTTACTCTGTATCTAACCCCCGTACTGTACCTGTCCTGGGGAGTGTTCGATGTGGACAGTGTCGATGGAGCTTTACTCTGTATCTAACCCCGTACTGTACCTGTCCTGGGGAGTGTTTGATGGGGGACAGTGTAGAGGGAGCTTTACTCTGTATCTAACCCCCGTACTGTACTTGTCCTGGGAGTGTTTGATGTGGACAGTGTTGAGGGAGCTTTACACTGTATCTAACCCCCGTACTGTACCTGTCCTGGGAGTGTTCGATGTGGACAGTGTTGAGGGAGCTTTACACTGTATCTAACCCCCGTACTGTACCTGTCCTGGGAGTGTTTGATGGGGACAGTGTAGAGGGAGCTTTACTCTGTATCTAACCCCCGTGCTGTACCTGTCCTGGGAGTGTCCGATGGGGACAGTGTAGAGGGAGCTCCACTCTGCATCTAACCCCTGTACTGTACCTGTCCTGGGAGTGTTTGATGGGGACAGTGTAGAGGGAGCTTTACTCTGTATCTAACCCCCGTACTGTACCTGTCCTGGGGAGTGTTTGATGTGGACAGTGTTGAGGGAGCTTTACACTGTATCTAACCCCCGTACTGTACCTGTCCTGGGGAGTGTTTGATGTGGACAGTGTAGAGGGAGCTTTACTCTGTATCTAACCCCCGTACTGTACCTGTCCTGGGAGTGTTTGATGGGGACATTGTAGAGGGAGCTTTACTCTGTATCTAACCCCCGTACTGTACCTGTCCTGGGAGTGTTTGATGGGGACAGTGTAGAGGGAGCTTTACTCTGTATCTAACCCCCGTACTGTACCTGTCCTGGGAGTGTTTGATGGGGGACAGTGTAGAGGGAGCTTTACTCTGTATCTAACCCCCGTACTGTACCTGTCCTGGGGAGTGTTTGATGGGGGACAGTGTAGAGGGAGATTTACTCTGTATCTAACCCCCGTACTGTACCTGTCCTGGGGAGTGTTTGATGTGGACAGTGTTGAGGGAGCTTTACACTGTATCTAACCCCCGTACTGTACCTGTCCTGGGGAGTGTTCGATGTGGACAGTGTTGAGGGAGCTTTACACTGTATCTAACCCCCGTACTGTACCTGTCCTGGGGAGTGTTTGATGGGGACAGTGTAGAGGGAGCTTTACTCTGTATCTAACCCCCGTACTGTACCTGTCCTGGGAGTGTTTGATGGAGGACATTGTAGAGGGAGCTTTACTCTGTATCTAACCCCCGTACTGTACCTGTCCTGGGAGTGTTTGATGGAGGACAGTGTAGAGGGAGCTTTACTCTGTATCTAACCCCCGTACTGTACCTGTCCTGGGAGTGTTTGATGGGGACAGTGTAGAGGGAGCTTTACTCTGTATCTAACCCCGTACTGTACCTGTCCTGGGAGTGTTTGATGGGGACAGTGTAGAGGGAGCTTTACTCTGTATCTAACCCCCGTACTGTACCTGTCCTGGGAGTGTTTGATGGGGGACATTGTGGAGGGAGCTTTACTCTGTATCTAACCCTATAATAACTATGTGCAACGTGGTGTGAGCAGAAAGCAAACTAGTGACGAGTGAAGCTGTCTGGAAGAGTGTGGTTTTTATTATGAGCTTTGCACTCTCAGTGATTCCCTCTCTGTTCCTCCTCCTGACTCTCGGTCCACTCTCAGTGATTCCCTCTCTGCTCCTCCTCCTGACTCTCGGTCCACTCTCGGTAACTCCCTCTCTGCTCCTCCTCCTGACTCTCGGTCCACTCTCGGTAACTCCCTCTCTGCTTCTCCTCCTGACTCTCGGTCCACTCTCGGTAACTCCCTCTCTGCTTCTCCTGCTGACTCTCGGTCCACTCTCGGTAACTCCTTCTCTGCTCCTCCTCCTGACTCTCGGTCCACTCTTGTTGACTCCCTCTCCGTTGCTCCTCCTGACTCTTGGTCCACACTCGAAGTTGCCAGCCTCCTCACGCTCTCCCTGATGAAACGATCAGGGCAGAATCCTGTGGAGTGAACCCTCTCGAGTAGGTTTGATGCTGCACCCGAAAGCCTACTCCTCCTGGTGTTGAGGATACTGGATAGGTATGTCTCACCCAGGCTATTAATCACAGACTGCAACGAGAGTCAGAGGAGAGGCACACAGAATCAGAGGGGAGGCACAGAGAGTCAGAGGAGAGGCACAGAGAGTCAGAGGAGAGGCACAGAGAGTCAGAGGCACAGAGAGTCAGAGGGGAGGCACAGAGAGTCAGAGGGGAGGCACAGAGAGTCAGAGGGGAGGCACAGAGAGTCAGAGGGGAGGCACAGAGAGTCAGAGGAGAGGCACAGAGAGTCAGAGGCACAGAGAGTCAGAGGAGAGGCACAGAGAGTCAGAGGGGAGGCACAGAGAGTCAGAGGAGAGGCACAGAGAGTCAGAGGCACAGAGAATCAGAGGAGAGGCACAGAGAGTCAGAGTAAGAGGCACAAAGAATCAGAGGAGAGGCACAGAGAGTCAGAGGCACAGAGAGTCAGAGGCACAGAGAGTCAGAGTGGAGGCACAGAGAGTCAGAGGCGCAGAGAGTCAGAGGGGAGGCGCAGAGAGTCAGAGGGGAGGCGCAGAGAGTCAGAGGGGAGGCGCAGAGAGTCAGAGGGGAGGCGCAGAGAGTCAGAGGGGAGGCGCAGAGAGTCAGAGGGGAGGCGCAGAGAGTCAGAGGGGAGGCGCAGAGAGTCAGAGGAGAGGCGCAGAGAGTCAGAGGGGAGGCACAGAGAGTCAGAGGGGAGGCACAGAGAGTCAGAGGGGAGGCACAGAGAGTCAGAGGGGAGGCACAGAGAGTCAGAGGGGAGGCACAGAGAGTCAGAGGGGAGGCACAGAGAGTCAGAGGGGAGGCACAGAGAGTCAGAGGGGAGGCACAGAGAGTCAGAGGGGAGGCACAGAGAGTCAGAGGCACAGAGAGTCAGAGGGGAGGCACAGAGAGTCAGAGGGGAGGCACAGAGAGTCAGAGGGGAGGCACAGAGAGTCAGAGGGGAGGCACAGAGAGTCAGAGGCACAGAGAGTCAGAGGGGAGGCACAGAGAGTCAGAGGCACAGAGAATCACTCAAGTCAATTCACTCTCCATGAGCTGCCTTGTCCATCAATCACACCTGCATCTAACAAGTAACTGCCCATTGGTGCCGACTCTCCCCGCGGTATGGGTCCCCCACAGGTGCTGACTGTCCCCGGTGTACGGGCCCCCCACGGGCACTGACACTCCACGGGGTACGGAACCCCAAGGGCACCACCTCTCCCTGGACTACAGGACCCCACGGGCACAGACTCTCCCCAAATTACAGGTCCCCACAGGCACTGATTCTCCCCAATGGGTGCTGACTCTCCCCGGAGTGTGGGACCCCACGGGCACCCACTCCTCCTGGGGTACGGGTCCCCACGGGCACCGCCTCTCCCCAGGAGACGGGTTCCCACGGGCACCTACTCCCCCCGGTGCAGTGGACCCCACAGGCAATGACCCTTCTGGGGTATGGGTTCCCAAGACCCTCCCTATCTCTGTACCCTCCTCAAGCCCTACAATCCTCTGAGTTCCTCCCATTCTGGCCTCTTGAACCTAAGAACTAGGAGCAGGAGTAGGCCATTCAGCCCTTCGAGCCTGCTCCATCATTGAATACAATCATCGCTGATCTTCAGCTTCAACCTTCAGCTGCACATTTCCCCCACTCCCCCGTCACTCAATTCCCTGAGAGGTTAAAAATCTGTCTATCTCAGTGTTAAAGATACTCAACGATGCCAGCATCTGCAACCCTTCAAAGACTCACAACCCTCGGAGTGGAGAAATTTCTCCTCATCTCAGTCCTAACTGCCCCTGAGCCTGTATCCCTGTGTTCTACATTCCCCAGCCAGGGGGGATATCAATCTCTCCAGTTACTATTTCTGACATTGCTTTCTGTGGTAATGGGAGACACCGAGGAGGAAGATGAGGCTCTGACTAGGCCCCTCGTCACTGAGTCCAGTGTCGTAGTGTCCTCCCCCTCCCCATCTCAACCCACCTTCCCAGATCCTGCCCCCCTGAACCCCGCCAACCCCTGGCTCACCTGCCCTTTGCCCTCTGGCCCAGCTGCAAGGTCCGGTAGGGTGCCGCTTCCAACGAGCTCCTCGGGGCCGACGTGAGGGAGGTGCGAGTCAGTCCCAGGCAGCATGTCTGCCTTGGTCTGATGGCTGAGACTCGCGGTGAAGGAAGACACCTTGTCTGAGAGGGAAAGGGAGAGAGACAGAGAGGTTTCAGTTAATCAGGCAGCACCTGAATGTCGAACAACAGTTCGAGCAGAGCCTCACAATCATTAGCATTTCATCACTGGTACCTCAAAGAAAGCTCATCAAAACAGAGCACTTTCCAGTAGGGTGACTGTCACCAGAACAGACAATTTATACACAGCAAGATCCCACAAACAGCACATCATCAACGAACGTTCAGTGACGTTCCTCGAGCAATAAATACTGACCCCCAGGACACTGAAGAGAAACTACCCCCTGCCACGCCCCTCCACTACTTCCCTCCCTCCTGCTTCTTCCAATGTAACTGTGGGATCATTTACATCCACCTGAGAGATCAGACAGGGCCCTCAGTTTAACGTCTCATCCTGAAAGACAACAGCTCTGACAGTGTGACACTCCCTCAGTACTGACCCTCTGACAGTGTGACACTCCCTCAGTACTGACCCTCTAACAGTGTGACACTCCCTCAGTACTGACCCTTTAACAGTGTGACACTCCCTCAGTACTGACCCTCTAACAGTGTGACACTCCCTCAGTACTGACCCTCTAACAGTGTGACACTCCCTCAGTACTGACCCTCCGACAGTGTGACACTCCCTCAGTACTGACCCTCTAACAGTGTGACACTCCCTCAGTACTGACCCTATAACAGTGTGACACTCCCTCAGTACTGACCCTATAACAGTGTGACACTCCCTCAGTACTGACCCTCTAACAGTGAGACACTCCCTCAGTACCGACCATCCGACAGTGAGGCACTCCCTCAGTACTGACTCTCTGACAGTGTGACACTCCTTCAGTACTGACCCTCCGACAGTGTGACATTCCCTCAGTACTGACCCTCTAACAGTGAGACACTCCCTCAGTACCGACCATCCGACAGTGAGGCACTCCCTCAGTACTGACTCTCTGACAGTGTGACACTCCCTCAGTACTGACCCTCCGACAGTGTGACATTCCCTCAGTACTGACCCTCTAACAGTGAGGCACTCCCTCAGTACTGACCCTCCGACAGTGCGACACTCCCTCAGTACTGACCCTCCGACAGTGCGGCACTCCCTCAGTACTGACCCTCCGACAGTGCGGAACTCCCTCAGTACTGACCCTCCGACAGTGAGGCACTCCCTCAGTACTGACCCTCCGACAGTGAGGCACTCCCTCAGTACTGACCCTCCGACAGGGAGGCACTCCCTCAGTACGAACCCTCTGACAGTGCGGCACTCCCTCAGTACTGACCCTCCAACAGTGAGGCACTCCCTCAGTACCAACCCTCCGACAGTGCCGAGCTCCCTCAGTACTGACCCTCTGACAGTGCGGCATGCCCTCAGTACTGACCCTCTGACAGTGCGGCACTTCCTCAGTACTGACCCTCTGACAGTGCGGCACTTCCTCAGTACTGACCCTCCGACAGTGAGGCACTCCCTCAGTACTGACCCTCTGACTGTGCGGCACTCCCTCAGCACTGACCCTCCGACAGTGCGGCGCTCCCTCACTACTGACCCTCCAACAGTGCGGAGCTCCCTCAGTACTGACCCTCCAACAGTGCAGCACTCCCCACAGTACTGACCCTCCGACAGTGCGGCGCTCCCTCAGTACTGACCCACCGACAGTGCGGCGCTCCCTCAGTACTGACCCTCCGACAGTGCGTCACACCCTCAGTACTGACCCTCTGACAGTGCGGCACTCCATCAGTACTGACCCTCCGACAGCGCGGCACTCGATCAGTACTGACCCTCCGACAGTGCAGCACTCCCTCAGTACTGATGCTCCGACAGTGCAGCACTCCCTCAGTACTGACGCTCCGACAGTGCAGCACTCCCTCAGTACTGACGCTCCGACAGTGCAGCACTCCCTCAGTACTGACGCTCCGACAGTGCAGCACTCCCTCAGTACTGACGCTCCGACAGTGCAGCACTCCCTCAGCACTGACCCTCCAATAGTGCAGCACTCCCTCAGTACTGACCCTTTGACAGTGCGGCGCTCCCTCAGTACTGACCCTCCGACAGTGCGTCACTCCCTCAGTACTGACCCTCTGACAGTGCGGCGCTCCCTCAGTACTGACGCTCCGACAGTGCAGCACTCCCTCAGTACTGACCCTCCAATAGTGCAGCACTCCCTCAGTACTGACCCTCTGACAGTGCAGCACTCCCTCAGTACAGACCCTCTGACAGTGCGGCGCTCCCTCAGTACTGACCCTCCGACAGTGCGTCACTCCCTCAGTACTGACCCTCCGACAGTGCGGCACTCGCTCAGTACTGACCCTCCGACAGTGCGGCTCTCCCTCAGTACTGACCCTCCGACAGTGCGGCTCTCCCTCAGTACTGACCCTCCGACAGTGCGGCTCTCCCTCAGTACTGACCCTCCGACAGTGCGGCTCTCCCTCAGTACTGACCCTCCGACAGTGCGGCTCTCCCTCAGTACTGACCCTCCGACAGTGCGGCTCTCCCTCAGTACTGACCCTCCGACAGTGCGGCTCTCCCTCAGTACTGACCCTCCGACAGTGCGGCACTCCCTCAGTACTGACCCTCCGACAGTGCGGCACTCCCTCAGTACTGACCCTCCGACAGTGCGGCACTCCCTCAGTACTGACCCTCCGACAGTGCGGCACTCCCTCAGTACTGACCCTCCAACAGTGTGGAGCTCCCTCAGTACTGACCCTCCGACAGTGCGGCGCTCCCTCAGACTGACCCTCCGACAATGCGGCGCTCCCTCAGTACTGACCCTCCGACCATGCGGCGCTCCCTCAGTACTGACCCTCCGACAGTGCGGTGCTCCCTCAGTACTGACCCTCCGACAGTGCGGCACTCCCTCAGTACTGACCCTCCGACAGTGCGGCGCTCCCTCAGACTGACCCTCCGACAGTGCGGCACTCCCTCAGTACTGACCCTCCGACAATGTGACACTCCCTCAGTACTGACCCTCCGACAACACTGACAGCATGAATGCTGACCTGGATTAAAGGGCTCGTGTCTCTGGACAGGTTTGGAACTTGACTGTGATGACCATACACAAGTACTCAGTGTCTCAGTATAAGAGTGACCTTAGATCACACTCGGAGCACTGTGTACAGTTCCGGTCTGGTTAGAGCACACTCGGAGCACTGTGTACAGTTCCAGTCTGGTTAGATCACACTCGGAACACTGTGTACAGTTCCGGTCTGGTTAAACCACACTCTGAGCACCGTGTACAGTTCCGGTCTGGTTGGACCACACTCGGAGCACTGTGTACAGTTCCGGTCAGGTTAGACCACACTCGGAGCACTGTGTACAGTTCCGGTCTGGTTAGACCACACTCGGAGCACTGTGTACAGTTCCGGTCTGGTTAGACCACACTCTGAGCACTGTGTACAGTTCTGGTCTGGTTAGACCACACTCTGAGCACTGTGTACAGTTCTGGTCTGGTGAGATCACACTCGGAACACTGTGTACGGTTCCGGTCTGGTTAGACCACACTCGGAGCACTGTGTACAGTTCCGGTCTGGTTAGACCACACTCGGAGCACTGTGTACAGTTCCGGTCTGGTTAGACCACACTCGGAGCACTGTGTACAGTTCCGGTCTGGTTAGACCACACTCGGAGCACTGTGTACAGTTCCGGTCTGGTTAGACCACACTCTGAGCACTGTGTACAGTTCCGGTCTGGTTAGATCACACTCGGAGCACCGTGTACAGTTCCGGTCTGGTTAGACCACACTCTGAGCACTGTGTACAGTTCCTGTCTGGTTAGACCACACTCGGAGCACTGTGTACAGTTCCGGTCTGGTTAGATCACACTCGGAGCACTGTGTACAGTTCCAGTCTGGTTAGACCACACTCGGAGCACTGTGTACAGTTCCGGTCTGGTTAGACCACACTCGGAACACTGTGTACAGTTCCGGTCTGGTTAGACCACACTCGGAGCACTGTGTACAGTTCCGGTCTGGTTAGACCACACTCTGAGCACTGTGTACAGTTCTGGTCTGGTTAGACCACACTTTGAGCACTGTGTACAGTTCCGGTCTGGTTAGACCACACTCGGAGCACTGTGTACAGTTCCGGTCTGGTTAGACCACACTCGGAGCACTGTGTACAGTTCCGGTCTGGTTAGACCACACTCGGAACACTGTGTACAGTTCCGGTCTGGTTAGACCACACTCGGAGCACTGTGTACAGTTCAGGTCTGGTTAGACCACACTCGGAGCACTGTGTACAGTTCCGGTCTGGTTAGACCACACTCGGAGCACTGTGTACAGTTCCGGTCTGGTTCGATCACACTCGGAGCACTGTGTACAGTTCCGGTCTGGTTAGACCACACTCTGAGCACTGTGTACAGTTCCGGTCTGGTTAGACCACACTGGGAGCACTGTGTACAGTTCAGGTCTGGTTAGACCACACTCGGAGCACTGTGTACAGTTCCGGTCTGGTTAGATCACACTCGGAGCACTGTGTACAGTTCCGGTCTGGTTAGACCACACTCGGAGCACTGTGTACAGTTCCGGTCTGGTTAGACCACACTCTGAGCACTGTGTACAGTTCCGGTCTGGTTAGACCACACTGGGAGCACTGTGTACAGTTCCGGTCTGGTTAGATCACACTCGGAGCACTGTGTACAGTTCCGGTCTGGTTAGATCACACTCGGAGCACTGTGTACAGTTCCGGTCTGGTTAGACCACACTCGGAGCACTGTGTACAGTTCCGGTCTGGTTAGACCACACTCGGAGCACTGTGTACAGTTCCGGTCTGGTTAGATCACACTCGGAGCACTGTGTACAGTTCCGGTCTGGTTAGACCACACTCTGAGCACTGTGTACAGTTCCGGTCTGGTTAGACCACACTCGGAGCACTGCGTACAGTTCCGGTCTGGTTACATCACACTCGGAGCACTGTGTACAGTTCCAGTCTGGTTAGACCACACTCGGAGCACTGTGTACAGTTCCGGTCTGGTTAGACCACACTCGGAACACTGTGTACAGTTCCGGTCTGGTTAGACCACACTCGGAGCACTGTGTACAGTTCCGGTCAGGTTAGACCACACTCTGAGCACTGTGTACAGTTCTGGTCTGGTTAGACCACACTTTGAGCACTGTGTACAGTTCCGGTCTGGTTAGACCACACTCGGAGCACTGTGTACAGTTCCGGTCTGGTTAGACCACACTCGGAGCACTGTGTACAGTTCCGGTCTGGTTAGACCACACACGGAACACTGTGTACAGTTCCGGTCTGGTTAGACCACACTCGGAGCACTGTGTACAGTTCAGGTCTGGTTAGATCACACTCGGAGCACTGTGTACAGTTCCAGTCTGGTTAGACCACACTCGGAGCACTGTGTACAGTTCCGGTCTGGTTAGACCACACTCTGAGCACTGTGTACAGTTCCGGTCTGGTTAGACCACACTCGGAGCACTGTGTACAGTTCCGGTCTGGTTAGACCACACTCGGAACACTGTGTACAGTTCCGGTCTGGTTAGATCACACTCGGAGCACTGTGTACAGTTCCGGTCTGGTTAGACCACACTGGGAGCACTGTGTACAGTTCAGGTCTGGTTAGACCACACTCGGAGCACTGTGTACAGTTCCGGTCTGGTTAGATCACACTCGGAGCACTGTGTACAGTTCCGGTCTGGTTAGACCACACTCGGAGCACTGTGTACAGTTCCGGTCTGGTTAGACCACACTCGGAGCACTGTGTACAGTTCCGGTCTGGTTAGACCACACTCGGAGCACTGTGTACAGTTCCGGTCTGGTTAGACCACACTCTGAGCACTGTGTACAGTTCTGGTCTGGTTAGATCACACTCGGAGCACTGTGTACAGTTCTGGTCTGGTTAGACCACACTCGGAGCACTGTGTACAGTTCTGGTCTGGTTAGATCACACTCGGAGCACTGTGTACAGTTCTGGTCTGGTTAGACCACACTCGGAGCACTGTGTACAGTTCCGGTCTGGTTAGACCACACTCTGAGCACTGTGTACAGTTCCGGTCTGGTTAGACCACACTCGGAACACTGTGTACAGTTCCGGTCTGGTTAACCACACTCGGAGCACTGTGTACAGTTCCGGTCTGGTTAGACCACACTCGGAGCACTGTGTACAGTTCCGGTCTGGTTAGATCTCACTCGGAGCACTGAGTACAATTCCGGTCTGGTTAGACCACACTCGGAGCACTGTGTCCAGTTCCGGTCAGGTTAGTCCACACTCGGAGCACTGTGTCCAGTTCCGGTCTGGTTAGACCACACTCGGAGCACTGTGTACAGTTCTGGTCTGGTTAACCACACTCGGAGCACTGTGTACAGTTCCGGTCTGGTTAGATCACACTCGGAGCACTGTGTACAGTTCCGGTCTGGTTAACCACACTCGGAGCACTGTGTACAGTTCCGGTCTGGTTAGACCACACTCGGAGCACTGTGTACAGTTCCGGTCTGGTTAGATCTCACTCGGAGCACTGAGTACAATTCCGGTCTGGTTAGACCACACTCGGAGCACTGTGTACAGTTCCGGTCTGGTTAGACCACACTCGGAGCACTGTGTACAGTTCCGGTCTGGTTGGACCACACTCGGAGCACTGTGTACAGTTCCGGTCTGGTTAGATCACACTCGGAGCACTGTGTACAGTTCCGGTCTGGTTAGACCACACTCTGAGCACTGTGTACAGTTCCAGTCAGGTTAGATCACACTCGGAGCACTGTGTACAGTTCCGGTCTGGTTCGATCACACTCGGAGCACCGTGTACAGTTCTGGTCTGGTTAGACCACACTCTGAGCACTGTGTACAGTTCCGGT
Source organism: Heterodontus francisci (assembly GCF_036365525.1). Lineage (NCBI taxonomy): Eukaryota > Metazoa > Chordata > Chondrichthyes > Heterodontiformes > Heterodontidae > Heterodontus > Heterodontus francisci. Next base: position 252,125 of record NW_027141810.1, on the reverse strand, counting down.
CTGGTTAGATCACACTCGGAGCACTGTGTACAGTTCCGGTCTGGTTAGACCACACTCGGAGCAGTGTGTACAGTTCTGGTCTGGTTAGATCACACTCTGAGCACTGTGTACAGTTCCGGTCTGGTTAGATCACACTGGGAGCACTGTGTATAGTTCCGGTCTGGTTAGACCACACTCGGAGCACTGTGTACAGTTCCGGTCTGGTTAGATCACACTGGGAGCACTGTGTACAGTTCCGGTCTGGTTAGACCACACTCGGAGCACTGTGTACAGTTCCGGTCTGGTTCGATCACACTCGGAGCACTGTGTACAGTTCCGGTCTGGTTAGACCACACTCTGAGCACTGTGTACAGTTCCGGTCTGGTTAGATCACACTCGGAGCACTGTGTACAGTTCTGGTCTGGTTAGACCACACTCTGAGCACTGTGTACAGTTCCGGTCTGGTTAGACCACACTCGGAGCACTGTGTACAGTTCCGGTCTGGTTAGATCACACTCGCAGCACTGTGTACAGTTCCGGTCTGGTTAGATCACACCCGGCGCACTGTGTACAGTTCCGGTCTGGTTAGACCACACTGGGAGCACTGTGTACAGTTCTGGTCTGGTTAGATCACACTGGGAGCACTGTGTACAGTTCCGGTCTGGTTAGACCACACTCGGAGCACTGTGTACAGTTCCGTTCTGGTTCGACCACACCCGGAGCACTGTGTACAGTTCCGGTCTGGTTAGACCACACTCGGAGCACTGTGTACAGTTCCGTTCTGGTTCGACCACACCCGAGCACTGTGTACAGTTCCGGTCTGGTTAGAACACACTCGGAGCACTGTGTACAGTTCTGGTCTGGTTAGACCACACTCGGAGCACTGTGTACAGTTCCGGTCTGGTTAGACCACAACCGGAGCACTGTGTACAGTTCTGGTCTGGTTAGATCACACTCTGAGCACTGTGTACTGTTCCGGTCTGGTTAGATCACACTCGGAGCACTGTGTACAGTTCTGGTCTGGTTAGACCACACTGGGAGCACTGTGTACAGTTCCGGTCCGGTTAGATCACACTCGGAGCACTGTGTACAGTTCAGATCTGGTTAGACCACACTCGGAGCACTGTGTACAGTTCCGGTCTGGTTAGATCACTCTCGGAGCACTGTGTACAGTTCAGATCTGGTTAGACCACACTCGGAGCACTGTGTACAGTTCCGTTCTGGTTAGACCACACTCGGAGCACTGTGTACAGTTCCGGTCTGGTTAGACCACACTCGGAGCACTGTGTACAGTTCCGGTCTGGTTAGACCACACTCGGAGCACTGTGTACAGTTCCGGTCTGGTTAGACCACACTGGGAGCACTGTGTACAGTTCTGGTCTGGTTAGATCACACTCTGAGCACTGTGTACAGTTCCGGTCTTGTTTGACCACACTCTGAGCACTGTGTACAGTTCTGGTCTGGTTAGACCACACTCTGAGCACTGTGTACAGTTCTGGTCTGGTTAGACCACACTCGGAGCACTGTGTACAGTTCCGGTCTAGTTAGACCACACTCTGAGCACTGTGTCCAGTTCCGGTCTTGTTTGACCACACTCTGAGCACTGTGTACAGTTCTGGTCTGGTTAGACCACACTCTGAGCACTGTGTACAGTTCCGGTCTGGTTAGACCACACTGGGAGCACTGTGTACAGTTCCGGTCTGGTTAGACCACACTCTGAGCACTGTGTACAGTTCCGGTCTGGTTAGATCACACTCGGAGCACTGTGTACAGTTCCGGTCTGGTTGGACCACAGTCGGAGCACTGTGTACAGTTCCGGTCTGGTTAGACCACAACCGGAGCACTGTGTACAGTTTCGGTCTGGTTTGTCCACACTTGGAGCACTGTGTGCAGTTCCGGTCTGGTTAGACCACACTCGGAGCACTGTGTACAGTTCCGGTCTGGTTAGACCACACTCGGAGCACTGTGCACAGCTCTGGTCTGGTTAGACCACACCCGGAGCACTGTGTACAGTTCCGGTCTGGTTAGATCACAGTCGGAGCACTGTGCACAGTTCTGGTCTGGTTAGATCACACTCTGAGCACTGTGTACAGTTCCGGTCTGGTTAGATCACACTCTGAGCACTGTGTACAGTTCCGGTCTGGTTCGACCACACCCGGAGCACTGTGTACAGTTCCGGTCTGGTTAAACCACACTCTGAGCACTGTGTACAGTTCCGTTCTGGTTCGACCACACCCGAGCACTGTGTACAGTTCCGGTCTGGTTAGAACACACTCGGAGCACTGTGTACAGTTCTGGTCTGGTTAGACCACACTCGGAGCACTGTGTACAGTTCCGGTCTGGTTAGACCACAACCGGAGCACTGTGTACAGTTCTGGTCTGGTTAGATCACACTCTGAGCACTGTGTACTGTTCCGGTCTGGTTAGATCACACTCGGAGCACTGTGTACAGTTCTGGTCTGGTTAGACCAGACTGGGAGCACTGTGTACAGTTCCGGTCCGGTTAGATCACACTCGGAGCACTGTGTACAGTTCAGATCTGGTTAGACCACACTCGGAGCACTGTGTACAGTTCCGGTCTGGTTAGATCACTCTCGGAGCACTGTGTACAGTTCAGATCTGGTTAGACCACACTCGGAGCACTGTGTACAGTTCCGTTCTGGTTAGACCACACTCGGAGCACTGTGTACAGTTCCGGTCTGGTTAGACCACACTCGGAGCACTGTGTACAGTTCCGGTCTGGTTAGACCACACTCGGAGCACTGTGTACAGTTCCGGTCTGGTTAGACCACACTGGGAGCACTGTGTACAGTTCTGGTCTGGTTAGATCACACTCTGAGCACTGTGTACAGTTCCGGTCTTGTTTGACCACACTCTGAGCACTGTGTACAGTTCTGGTCTGGTTAGACCACACTCTGAGCACTGTGTACAGTTCTGGTCTGGTTAGACCACACTCGGAGCACTGTGTACAGTTCCGGTCTAGTTAGACCACACTCTGAGCACTGTGTCCAGTTCCGGTCTTGTTTGACCACACTCTGAGCACTGTGTACAGTTCTGGTCTGGTTAGACCACACTCTGAGCACTGTGTACAGTTCCGGTCTGGTTAGACCACACTGGGAGCACTGTGTACAGTTCCGGTCTGGTTAGACCACACTCTGAGCACTGTGTACAGTTCCGGTCTGGTTAGATCACACTCGGAGCACTGTGTACAGTTCCGGTCTGGTTGGACCACAGTCGGAGCACTGTGTACAGTTCCGGTCTGGTTAGACCACAACCGGAGCACTGTGTACAGTTTCGGTCTGGTTTGTCCACACTTGGAGCACTGTGTGCAGTTCCGGTCTGGTTAGACCACACTCGGAGCACTGTGTACAGTTCCGGTCTGGTTAGACCACACTCGGAGCACTGTGCACAGCTCTGGTCTGGTTAGACCACACCCGGAGCACTGTGTACAGTTCCGGTCTGGTTAGATCACAGTCGGAGCACTGTGCACAGTTCTGGTCTGGTTAGATCACACTCTGAGCACTGTGTACAGTTCCGGTCTGGTTAGATCACACTCTGAGCACTGTGTACAGTTCCGGTCTGGTTCGACCACACCCGGAGCACTGTGTACAGTTCCGGTCTGGTTAAACCACACTCTGAGCACTGTGTACAGTTCTGGTCTGGTTAGATCACACTCGGAGCACTGTTTACAGTTCCGGTCTGGTTAGACCACACTCGGAGCACTGTGCACAGTTCTGGTCTGGTTAGACCACACCCGGAGTTACTGGGAACAGTTCCGGTCTGGTTGGACCACACCCGGAGTTACTGGGAACAGTTCCGGTCTGGTTAGACCACACTCGGAGCACTGTGCACAGTTCTGGTCTGGTTAGACCACACCCGGAGTTACTGGGAACAGTTCCGGTCTGGTTAGACCACACTCGGAGCACTGTGTACAGTTCTGGTCTGGTTAGACCACACCCGGAGTTACTGGGAACAGTTCTGGTCTGGTTAGACCACACCCGGAGTTACTGGGAACAGTTCCGGTCTGGTTCGACACACCCGGAGTTGCTGGGAACAGTTCTGGTCCCCACACCTTCAGAAGGAGATATTGGCCTTGGAGGGAGTGCAGTGTAGATTTACTGGAATGATACCGGAAGCCAAGGATTAAATTACCAGGTGAGATCACACAAACTAGGGACAGTATTCCCTGGAATTTAGCTTAAGGGGTGGATTTGGTCGAAGTTTTCGCAATATGCAGGGGGAATATATCGAGGTAGAGAGAGAGAGTGAAACTATTTCTCTGGATTGGGGAGTCTCGGACGAGGGGGTGGTCAGAGACGGAAAATGAGAGCCCGGGGATTTCAGGAGTGAAATTCGGAAACGCTCCCACAAGCAAAGTGCGGGAGAAGTTTGGAATTCTCTCCCGCAGACAGCAATCGATGCTCGACCGATTGTTCATGTTAAACCTGAGATTGATCGAGTTTTGTCACCCCGGGGTGTTAAGGGACATGGGAGGGGGGGGGGGCAAAGGCGAGGATGTGGAGTTAGGGTCACAGATCAGTCACAAGCTCGTGGAATGGAGGTATAGGCTGGAGGAGAGGGGCTGAACGGCCTCCTCCTGTTCCTGTGTAACAGGTTCGAGAGGGGCTGAACGGCCTCCTCCTGTTCCTGTCTAACAGGCTCGAGAGACTGAATGGGCCTCCTCCTGTTCCTGTCTAACAGGCTCGAGAGGGGCTGAACGGCCTCCTCCTGTTCCTGTCTAACAGGCTCGAGAGGGGCTGAACGGCCTCCTCCTGTTCCTGTCTAACAGGCTCGAGAGGGGCTGAACGGCCTCCTCCTGTTCCTGTCTAACAGGCTCGAGAGGGGCTGAACGGCCTCCTCCTGTTCCTGTCTAACAGGCTCGAGAGGGGCTGAATGGGCCTCCTCCTGTTCCTGTGTAACAGGCTCGAGAGGGGCTGAATGGGCCTCCTCCTGTTCCTGTGTAACAGGCTCGAGGAGAGGGGCTGAATGGGCCTCCTCCTGTTCCTGTGTAACAGGCTCGAGAGGGGCTGAATGGGCCTCCTCCTGTTCCTGTGTAACAGGCTCGAGGAGAGGGGCTGAATGGGCCTCCTCCTGTTCCTGTGTAACAGGCTCGAGGAGAGGGGCTGAATGGGCCTCCTCCTGTTCCTGTGTAACAGGCTCGAGAGGGGCTGAATGGGCCTCCTCCTGTTCCTGTGTAACAGGATCGAGGAGGGGCTGAATGGGCCTCCTCCTGTTCCTGTCTAACAGGCTCGAGGAGGGGGGCTGAATGGGCCTCCTCCTGTTCCTGTGTAACAGGCTCGAGAGGGGCTGAATGGGCCTCCTCCTGTTCTTGTGTAACAGGTCCGAGAGGGGCTGAATGGGCCTCCTCCTGTTCCTGTGTAACAGGCTCGAGAGGGGCTGAATGGGCCTCCTCCTGTTCCTGTGTAACAGGCTCGAGAGGGACTGAATGGGCCTCCTCCTGTTCCTGTCTAACAGGCTCGAGGAGGGGGGCTGAATGGGCCTCCTCCTGTTCCTGTGTAACAGGCTCGAGAGGGGCTGAATGGGCCTCCTCCTGTTCTTGTGTAACAGGTT
>NW_027141810.1:136575-239075 GCF_036365525.1 Heterodontus francisci | reverse complement strand
TTCCCTACTCTCTGCTTCCTGTCTGTTAAGCAATCCTCTATCCGTGCTAATACATTACCCCCAACTCCACGAGCCCTTATCTTGCCTATTAACCTTTTGCGTGGCATCTTATAGAATGCCTCTTGGAAATCCCAATATACTACATCTACTAGTTCCCCTTTATCTACCCTACTAGTTACATCTTCAAACAACTCGATTTCCTTTTCATAAAACCATGTTGACTTGTTCTAACCATACTGTGCTTTTTTTTCAGTGCATCGATAAGACTTTGTTAATAATAGATTCCAACATTTTCCTGAAGACTGATCTCAGGCTAACTGGTCTGTAATTCCCTGTTTTCTCTCTTCCTCCTCTCTTGAATAGCAGTGTTAGATCTGCTAACTTCCAATCCACTGGGAGCAATGTTGAATCCAGGGAATTTTGGAAAATCATTACCAGTACATCCACTATCTCAACAGCTACCTCTTTGAGAACCCGAGGATGTTGGCCATCAGGTCCTGGAGATTTGTCGGCTTTTAGTCCTTTAAATTTCTCTGCTGATATTAATTACCTCAAGTTCCTCACTCTTATTAGCCCCTTGGATAACCCTCTAATTCTGGTGTGTCTTTGACTGTGAAGACAGACACAAAATATTTGTTCAACATCTCTGCCAGTTTCTCATTCCCCATGATAAATTCTCCTGTTTCTGTCTCTATCGGACGAACATTTACTTTAGCTACTCTCCTCCTTTTTATATACCTGTAAAAGCTCTTACAATCTGTTTTTATATTCCTGGCTCATTTACAGAGTCTACTTTTTCCGTTTTTATCAACTTTTTGGTGCCCCTTTGCTGAATTCTAAAGCACTCCCCATCCTCAGGCTTATTACTATTCTTTACAACATTATGAACCTCTTTTAATCTAATACTATCCTTAACGTCCCTCGTAAGCCACAGATGGATCTTTCTTGCTGAGTTTGTTTATGGAATGTATTTTTGTTGAACATTTTGAATTATTTCTATAACTATTACCCACTGTTTATTTACTGCCACACCTTTCAGTCTATTTACCCAATTAACCTCAGATTCATGTTTGGGTGGATGTCGCTTTCAAACCTAATATGGAATTCAATTGTATTATGATCACTTTTTCCAGTGGATCTTTTACTATGAGATAACTAATCAAACCTGCCAAAAAGGGTGAATTCAGCAGATACATTAACAGTTTTGGAATCTGCAATCTGAGACTGCTGCCCAGCACAGGGCTCACATCTACCCCGAGGACAGAAGCACCCAGGGGACCTGTACCCTGGCAGAGATGGTGCCCTTGGGGGACCCGTACCCTGGGGAGAGTCAGTGCCCATGAGGGACCCGTACCCCAGGGAGAGTCAGTGCCCATGGGGACCCGTACCCCGGGGAGAGTCAGTGCCCTTGGGGGACCTGTACCCCGGGGAGAGTCAGTGCCCTTGGGGGACCCGTACCCCGGGGAGGGTCAGTGCCCATGGGGACCCGTACCCCGGGGAGAGTCAGTACCCATGGGGACCCGTACCCCGGGGAGAGTCAGTGCCCTTGGGGGACCTGTACCCCGGGGAGAGTCAGTGCCCTTGGGGGACCCGTACCCCGGGGAGGGTCAGTGCCCATGGGGACCCGTACCCCGGGGAGAGTCAGTACCCATGGGGATCCGTAGCCCGGGGAGAGTCAGTACCCATGGGGGACCTGTACCCCGGGGAGAGTCAGTACCCATGGGGACCTGTACCCCGGGGAGAGTCAGTACCCATGGGGACCTGTACCCCGGGGAGGGTCAGTGCCCATGGGGACCCGTACCCCGGGGAGAGTCAGTACCCATGGGGACCCGTACCCCGGGGAGAGTCAGTGCCCTTGGGGGACCTGTACCCCGGGGAGAGTCAGTGCCCTTGGGGGACCCGTACCCCGGGGAGAGTCGGTACCCATGGGGACCTGTACCCCGGGGAGAGTCAGTACCCATGGGGACCCGTAACCCGGGGAGAGTCAGTGCCCATGGAGACCCGTACCCCGGGGAGAGTCAGTACACATGGGGGACCCGTAACCCGGGGACAGTCAGTGCCCATGGGGGACCCGTAACCCGGGGAGAGTCAGTGCCCATGGGGGACCCGTAACCCGGGGACAGTCAGTGCCCATGGGGGACCCGTAACCCGGGGAGAGTCAGTGCCCATGGGGGACCCGTAACCCGGGGACAGTCAGTGCCCATGGGGGACCCGTAACCCGGGGAGAGTCAGTGCCCATGAGGGACCCGTACCCCGGGGAGAGTCAGTGCCCATGGGGGACCCGTAACCCGGGGACAGTCAGTACCCATGGGGGACCTGTACCCCGGGGACAGTCAGTGTCCATGGGGGACCTGTAACCCGGGGAGAGTCAGTGCCCATGGGGGACCTGTACCCCGGGGAGAGTCAGTGCCCATGGGGGACCTGTACCCCGGGGACAGTCAGTGTCCATGGGGGACCCGTAACCCGGGGAGAGTCAGTGCCCATGGGGGACCTGTACCCCGGGGACAGTCAGTGCTCATGGGGGACCTGTACCCCGGGGACAGTCAGTGCTCATGGGGGACCCGTACCCCGGGGAGAGTCGGTGCCCATGGGGACCTGTACCCCGGGGAGAGTCAGTGCCCCTGGAGACCCGTACCCCGGGGAGAATCAGTACCCATGGGGGCCCCGTACCCTGGGGAGAATCGGTGCCCATGGGGACCTGTACCCCGGGGAGAGTTGGTGCCCATGGAAACCCGTACCCCATGGAGAGTCAGTACCCATGGGGGACCTGTACCCCGGGGAGAGTTGGTGCCCATGGAAACCCGTACCCCGGGGAGAGTCAGTGCCCATGGGAACCCGTACCCCGGGGAGAGTCAGTGCCCGTGGGGAACCCGTACCCCGGGGAGAGTCAGTGCCCATGGGGACCCGTACCCCGGGGAGAGTCAGTACCCATGAGGGACCTGTACCCCGGGGAGAGTCAGTGCCCATGGGGACCCGTACCCCGGGGAGAGTCAGTACCCATGAGGGACCTGTACCCCGGGGAGAGTCAGTGCCCATGGGAACCCGTACCCCGGGGAGAGTCAGTGCCCATGGGAACCCGTACCCCGGGGAGAGTCAGTGCCCATGGGAACCCGTACCCCGGGGAGAGTCGGTGCCCATGGGGACTCATACCCCGGGGAGAGTCAGTGGCTATGGGGACCCGTATCTCGGGGAGAATCAGTGCCGTTGGGGACCTGTACCCCGGGGAGAGTCAGTGCCCATGGGGACCCATACCCCGGGGAGAGTCAGTGCCCATGGGGACCCGTACCCCGGGGAGAGTCAGTGCCCATGGGGACCCGTACCCCGGGGAGAGTCAGTGCCCATGGGAACCCGTACCCCGGGGAGAGTCAGTGCCCATGGGAACCCGTACCCCGGGGAGAGTCAGTGCCCATGGGGACCCGTACCCCGGGGAGAGTCAGTGCCCATGGGGACCCGTACCCCGGGGAGAGTCAGTGGCTATGGGGACCCGTATCTCGGGGAGAATCAGTGCCGTTGGGGACCTGTACCTCGGGCAGAGTCAGTGCCTCTGGGTGGACCTGTACCCTAGGGGAGAGTCAGTGCCCGTGGGGGACCCGAATCCCAACTGCATCTCTTGTGTTGTTGTATTTCTTGTGACAAACTGCAGGAGGTACCTGAATTGTCAGGGGCTGGTGTGGATCTGTGACTGAGCTGCTCTGGAACTCTGTGGCCTCCAGTGTCTGCGCCTCCTCAGTCCCTGGGAGATGAGTTGAACAATCCGTGATATCCTGGAGCTGCAGAAGTGCTACAGAGCTCCATTCATCCCCAGCGATAGACAAACCTAAACACAGAGACCAGCAAATGTCAGTGGGCCCAGTGTTGTATGTGACCCGGGAATGGTTGGTGGGACAGTGTAGAGTAGGGTTGTGCAACATACGGCCCGCGGGCCAGGATCTGGCCCGCCAATGGTTTCCGTCCGGCTCACAGATGTAGACTGTCCCCAGCCGTTGGTCATCCTCGACAAGGGTCAGCAAGATGTCCATATACAGATACCAGTGTCTGTGGTAAAACATTTTGAGGTCTTTGATTGGTAATTTCAGGGATGTGAAATTTCTCATTGGCTTCTTTGTTCTGAAAAGCCTGTGGTGTCCCTTTCACAGCTGAATTGGACATTATCTCATGCTCATTAACACTCCTTTCCATATTCACAGCTGACAGGTGCTGGGAGTGGGAACAGCGCATCTGAACTTCAGACACATTCAGAGTTTTCTGGTGGGCTTTGAAATCATTCAGAACCCACCGTAAAACCCTGGATCAGTAAAAAAAAACCCAGGATCAGTAAAAAAAAACCCTGGATCAGGAATAAAAAAACCCTGGATCAGGAAAAAAAAACCCTGGATCAGGAAAAAAAAAACCCTGGATCAGTAAAAAAAAAACCCTGGATCAGTAAAAAAAACCCTGGATCAGTAAAAAAAAAACCCTGGATCAGGGAAAAAAAACCCTGGATCAGGAAAAAAAAACCTGGATCAGTAAAAAAAACCCTGGATCAGGAAAAAAAAACCCTGGGGGCAGAGAGAAAGGGAGGACAGAGAGAAAGGGAGGACAGAGAGAAAGGGGGCACAGAGAAAGGGGGGGGCACAGAGAAAGGGGGGGGCACAGAGAAAGGGGGGGCACAGAGAAAGGGGGGCACAGAGAAAGGGGGGGCACAGAGAAAGGGGGGGCAGAGAGAAAGGGGGGGCAGAGAGAAAGGGGGGGGCAGAGAGAAAGGGGGGGCAGAGAGAAAGGGGGGGCAGAGAGAAAGGGGGGGCAGAGAGAAAGGGGGGGCAGAGAGAAAGGGGGGGCAGAGAGAAAGGGGGGGCAGAGAGAAAGGGGGGGCAGAGAGAAAGGGGGGGCAGAGAGAAAGGGGGGGCAGAGAGAAAGGGGGGGCAGAGAGAAAGGGGGGGCAGAGAGAAAGGGGGGGCAGAGAGAAAGGGGGGGCAGAGAGAAAGGGGGGCAGAGAGAAAGGGGGGGCAGAGAGAAAGGGGGGGCAGAGAGAAAGGGGGGGCAGAGAGAAAGGGGGGGCAGAGAGAAAGGGGGGGCAGAGAGAAAGGGGGGGCAGAGAGAAAGGGGGGCAGAGAGAAAGGGGGGCAGAGAGAAAGGGGGGCAGAGAGAAAGGGGGGCAGAGAGAAAGGGGGGCAGAGAGAAAGGGGGGGCAGAGAGAAAGGGGGGGCAGAGAGAAAGGGGGGGCAGAGAGAAAGGGGGGGCAGAGAGAAAAGGGGGGCAGAGAGAAAGGGGGGGCAGAGAGAAAGGGGGGGCAGAGAGAAAGGGGGGGCAGAGAGAAAGGGGGGGCAGAGAGAAAGGGGGGGCAGAGAGAAAGGGGGGGCAGAGAGAAAGGGGGGGCAGAGAGAAAGGGGGGGCAGAGAGAAAGGGGGGGCAGAGAGAAAGGGGGGGCAGAGAGAAAGGGGGGGCAGAGAGAAAGGGGGGGCAGAGAGAAAGGGGGGGCAGAGAGAAAGGGGGGGCAGAGAGAAAGGGGGGGCAGAGAGAAAGGGGGGGCAGAGAGAAAGGGGGGGCAGAGAGAAAGGGGGGGCAGAGAGAAAGGGGGGGCAGAGAGAAAGGGGGGGCAGAGAGAAAGGGGGGGCAGAGAGAAAGGGGGGGCAGAGAGAAAGGGGGGGCAGAGAGAAAGGGGGGGCAGAGAGAAAGGGGGGGCAGAGAGAAAGGGGGGGCAGAGAGAAAGGGGGGGCAGAGAGAAAGGGGGGGCAGAGAGAAAGGGGGGCAGAGAGAAAGGGGGGGCAGAGAGAAAGGGGGGGCAGAGAGAAAGGGGGGGCAGAGAGAAAGGGGGGGCAGAGAGAAAGGGGGGGCAGAGAGAAAGGGGGGGCAGAGAGAAAGGGGGGGCAGAGAGAAAGGGGGGGCAGAGAGAAAGGGGGGGCAGAGAGAAAGGGGGGGCAGAGAGAAGAGGGGGGGCAGAGAGAGAGAGCGGGCAGAGAGAGAGAGCGGGCAGAGAGAGAGAGCGGGCAGAGAGAGAGAGCGGGCAGAGAGAGAGAGAGCGGGCAGAGAGAGAGAGAGCGGGCAGAGAGAGAGAGAGCGGGCAGAGAGAGAGAGAGCGGGCAGAGAGAGAGCGAGCGGGCAGAGAGAGAGCGAGCGGGCAGAGAGAGAGCGAGCGGGCAGAGAGAGAGCGAGCGGGCAGAGAGAGAGCGAGCGGGCAGAGAGAGAGCGAGCGGGCAGAGAGAGAGAGAGCGGGCAGAGAGAGAGCGAGCGGGCAGAGAGAGAGCGAGCGGGCAGAGAGAGAGCGAGCGGGCAGAGAGAGAGAGAGCGGGCAGAGAGAGAGAGAGCGGGCAGAGAGAGAGAGAGCGGGCAGAGAGAGAGAGAGCGGGCAGAGAGAGAGAGAGCGGGCAGAGAGAGAGAGAGCGGGCAGAGAGAGAGAGAGCGGGCAGAGAGAGAGAGAGCGGGCAGAGAGAGAGAGAGCGGGCAGAGAGAGAGAGAGCGGGCAGAGAGAGAGAGAGCGGGCAGAGAGAGAGAGAGCGGGCAGAGAGAGAGAGAGCGGGCAGAGAGAGAGAGAGCGGGCAGAGAGAGAGAGAGCGGGCAGAGAGAGAGAGAGCGGGCAGAGAGAGAGAGAGCGGGCAGAGAGAGAGAGAGCGGGCAGAGAGAGAGAGAGAGCGGGCAGAGAGAGAGAGCGGGCAGAGAGAGAGAGAGAGCGGGCAGAGAGAGAGAGAGAGAGCGGGCAGAGAGAGAGAGAGAGCGGGGCAGAGAGAGAGAGAGAGAGGGCAGAGAGAGAGAGAGAGCGGGCAGAGAGAGAGAGAGCGGGCAGAGAGAGAGAGAGAGCGGGCAGAGAGAGAGAGAGAGCGGGCAGAGAGAGAGAGAGAGCGGGCAGAGAGAGAGAGAGCGGGCAGAGAGAGAGAGAGCGGGCAGAGAGAGAGAGAGCGGGCAGAGAGAGAGAGAGCGGGCAGAGAGAGAGAGCGGGCAGGAGAGAGAGAGAGCGGGCAGAGAGAGAGAGAGCGGGCAGAGAGAGAGAGAGAGCGGGCAGAGAGAGAGAGAGCGGGCAGAGAGAGAGAGAGCGGGCAGAGAGAGAGAGAGCGGGCAGAGAGAGAGAGAGCGGGCAGAGAGAGAGAGAGCGGGCAGAGAGAGAGAGAGCGGGCAGAGAGAGAGAGAGCGGGCAGAGAGAGAGAGAGCGGGCAGAGAGAGAGAGAGCGGGCAGAGAGAGAGAGAGCGGGCAGAGAGAGAGAGAGCGGGGCAGAGAGAGAGAGAGCGGGCAGAGAGAGAGAGAGCGGGGCAGAGAGAGAGAGAGCGGGCAGAGAGAGAGAGAGCGGGCAGAGAGAGAGAGCGGGCAGAGAGAGAGAGAGCGGGCAGAGAGAGAGAGAGCGGGCAGAGAGAGAGAGGGCGGGCAGAGAGAGAGAGGGCGGGCAGAGAGAGAGAGCGGGCAGAGAGAGAGCGGGCAGAGAGAGAGCGGGCAGAGAGAGAGCGGGCAGAGAGAGAGAGAGCGGGCAGAGAGAGAGAGCGGGCAGAGAGAGAGAGAGCGGGCAGAGAGAGAGAGAGCGGGCAGAGAGAGAGAGAGCGGGCAGAGAGAGAGAGAGCGGGCAGAGAGAGAGCGGGCAGAGAGAGAGAGAGCGGGCAGAGAGAGAGAGAGCGGGCAGAGAGAGAGAGAGCGGGGCAGAGAGAGAGAGAGCGGGCAGAGAGAGAGAGAGCGGGCAGTGAGAGAGAGCGGGCAGAGAGAGAGAGAGCGGGCAGAGAGAGAGAGAGCGGGCAGAGAGAGAGAGAGCGGGCAGAGAGAGAGAGAGCGGGCAGAGAGAGAGAGAGCGGGCAGAGAGAGAGAGAGCGGGCAGAGAGAGAGAGAGCGGGCAGAGAGAGAGAGAGCGGGCAGAGAGAGAGAGAGCGGGCAGAGAGAGAGAGAGCGGGCAGAGAGAGAGAGAGCGGGCAGAGAGAGAGAGAGAGCGGGGCTAATTAAGGAAAGGATTCTATTTGCCTTCTTAACCACCTTATCGACCTGTCCTGCTACCTTCAGGGATCTGTGGACATTCACTCCCAGGTCCCTCACTTCCTCTGCACTTCTCAGTATTTTCCCATTAATCGTGTATTCCTTTCCCTTGTTTAACCTCCCCAAATGCATCACCTCACACTTCTCCGGGTTGAATTCCATTTGTCACTTTTCTGTCCATCTGACCAGACCATAAATATCTTCCTGCAGCCTACAGCTATCCTCCTCACTGTCTACCACACGACCAATCTTTGTGTCGTCTGAAAACTTCTCGATCGTGCCCCCTACATTTACATCCAAATTGTTAATATATACCACAAAAAGCAGGGGACCCAGTACTGAGCCCTGTGGAACACCACTGGAAACAGTCCTCCAGTCGCTAAAACACCCGTCAACAATTACCCTTTGTTTCCTGCCACTGAGACAATTTTGTATCCACCTTGCTGCATTTCCCTGGATCCCATGGGATTTTATTTTTTTAACCAGTCTGCCTTGTGGGACCTTGTCAAAATCCATGTAGACCACATCAACTACACTACCCTCATCTATCTTCCTTGTTACCTCTTCAAATAATTCGATCAAGTTGGTCAAACAAGATCTTCCCTGAACAAATCCATACTGACTATCCTTGATTAACCTGTAACCTTTCTAAGTGACAGTTTATCCTGTCTCTCAGAATTGATTCCAATACTTTACCCACTACTGAGGTTAGACTGACTGGCCTGTAATTATTCGGTCTATCCTTCACTCCCTTTTTAAACAGAGGTACAATGTTAGCAGTTCTCCAATCCTCCAGCACCACACCTGTATCCAGTGAGGACTGGAAAATGATGGTCAGACCCTCTGCTATTTCCCCTCTTGCTTCTTTCAACAGCTTAGGACACGTTTCATCCGTTCCTGGTGATTTACATGCTAATCCCATGAATACATCCTCTCTCCCTCTGTTTATCACATCCAATACTTCACACCCCTCTTCTTTAACTACAATATCTGCATCAATCGCCCTCTTTTGTGAAGACAGACGCCAATGTATTCATTAAGAACCATATCTTCTGCCCCGACACAAAGGTTACCTTTTTGGTCTTTTATGGGCCCTACTCTCTCCTTAGTTATCCTCTTAATCTGAAAGTATTGATAAAACATCTTGGGGTTCACCTTGGAGATAACCCCATGCTGTAGCTGCCCTGGGAGTGTTTTTTAGCCTCCTGCACATACCCTGATACCCATCGCTCGGCCATTAGTGGCCCTGCTTTCAGGCCGGGTATGGAGCCTGGCTGTGTGTGCGTGTGTATGCCTGTGAGAGCACGCGTGCGCCTGTATGTTTGTGTATGTGTGTGCGTGTAGTGGTGTCTGGTCTTGTGTCTTCTGAGTTGAGTGTTAATGTGGTCCTACCTGAATCGTTAGCTGTGTGTTGCTTGTTGGTTCTCTGACACTGCTCCTGCTCTTTGTGTGCTGGCTCCCACTGTTGCCCTGTGAAATGCTCCAAAGCCTGGATGCTGCTGATAAACCTTCTCTCCAGGCGCTCCAGGGAGCAGTTGGCCCACTCGAGCAGACTGGCGGACTCCTGGATGCTGTTACCACCACAGTGCAGGAAGGGAACATCCGGCCTCGGGATTAAATTAGAGCGAAGCGGGACAGGAATATAGCTGGGCTGCAAAGAGACGGAAAGGACACAAGATCCCGGCTGGCATTAATATCCGATAATCGGCAGCACAGCTTCCCCCACCCAGCACTGAACAAACTCCCTCCTCCTAACACTAACCCACCACAACCTCAGTAACTCTCCTCCCTATACCCTTCCTCACTCCTTCACTCACCCAGCACTGAACAAACTCCCTCCTCCGAACACTAACCCACCACAACCTCAGTAACTCGCCTCCCTATACCCTTCCTCACTCCTTCACTCACCCAGCACTGAACAAACTCCCTCCTCCGAACACTAACCCACCACAACCTCAGTAACTCTCCTCCCTATACCCTTCCTCACTCCTTCACTCACCCAGCACTGAACAAACTCCCTCCTCCTAACACTAACCCACCACAACCTCAGTAACTCTCCTCCCTATACCCTTCCTCACTCCTTCACCCACCCAGCACTGAACAAACTCCCTCCTCCTAACACTAACCCACCACAACATCAGTAACTCTCCTCCCTATACCCTTCCTCACTCCTTCACCCACCCAGCACTGAACAAACTCCCTCCTCCTAACACTAACCCACCACAACCTCAGTAACACTCCTCCCTATACCCTTCCTCACTCCTTCACCCACCCAGCACTGAACAAACTCCCTCCTCCTAACACTAACCCACCACAACCTCAGTAACTCGCCTCCCTATACCCTTCCTCACTCCTTCACCCACCCAGCACTGAACAAACTCCCTCCTCCGAACACTAACCCACCACAACCTCAGTAACTCTCCTCCCTATACCCTTCCTCACTCCTTCACTCACCCAGCACTGAACAAACTCCCTCCTCCGAACACTAACCCACCACAACCTCAGTAACTCTCCTCCCTATACCCTTCCTCACTCCTTCACTCACCCAGCACTGAACCAACTCCCTCCTCCTAACACTAACCCACCACAACCTCAGTAACTCTCCTCCCTCTACCCTTCCTCACTCCTTCACTCACCCAGCACTGAACAAACTCCCTCCTCCTAACCCTAACCCACCACAACCTCAGTAACTCGCCTCCCTATACCCTTCCTCACTCCTTCACCCACCCAGCACTGAACAAACTCCCTCCTCCTAACCCTAACCCACCACAACCTCAGTAACTCGCCTCCCTATACCCTTCCTCACTCCTTCACCCACCCAGCACTGAACAAACTCCCTCCTCCTAACACTAACCCACCACATCAGTAACACTCCTCCCTATACCCTTCCTCACTCCTTCACCCACCCAGCACTGAACAAACTCCCTCCTCCTAACACTAACCCACCACAACTTCAGTAACTCTCCTCCCTATACCCTTCCTCACTCCTTCACCCACCCAGCACTGAACAAACTCCCTCCTCCAAACACTAACCCACCACAACCTCAGTAACTCTCCTCCCTATACCCTTCCTCACTCCTTCACCCACCCAGCACTGAACAAACTCCCTCCTCCGAACACTAACCCACCACAACCTCAGTAACTCGCCTCCCTATACCCTTCCTCACTCCTTCACCCACCCAGCACTGAACAAACTCCCTCCTCCTAACACTAACCCACCACAACCTCAGTAACTCTCCTCCCTATACCCTTCCTCACTCCTTCACCCACCCAGCACTGAACAAACTCCCTCCTCCTAACACTAACCCACCACAACTTCAGTAACTCTCCTCCCTATACCCTTCCTCACTCCTTCACCCACCCAGCACTGAACAAACTCCCTCCTCCAAACACTAACCCACCACAACCTCAGTAACTCTCCTCCCTATACCCTTCCTCACTCCTTCACCCACCCAGCACTGAACAAACTCCCTCCTCCTAACCCTAACCCACCACAACCTCAGTAACTCTCCTCCCTATACCCTTCCTCACTCCTTCACCCACCCAGCACTGAACAAACTCCCTCCTCCTAACACTAACCCACCACAACTTCAGTAACTCTCCTCCCTATACCCTTCCTCACTCCTTCACCCACCCAGCACTGAACAAACTCCCTCCTCCTAACACTAACCCACCACAACATCAGTAACTCGCCTCCCTATACCCTTCCTCACTCCTTCACCCACCCAGCACTGAACAAACTCCCTCCTCCTAACACTAACCCACCACAACCTCAGTAACTCTCCTCCCTATACCCTTCCTCACTCCTTCACCCACCCAGCACTGAACAAACTCCTTCCTCCTAACACTAACCCACCACAACCTCAGTAACTCTCCTCCCTATACCCTTCCTCACTCCTTCCCCCACCCAGCACTGAACAAACTCCTTCCTCCTAACACTAACCCACCACAACCTCAGTAACTCTCCTCCCTATACCCTTCCTCACTCCTTCCCCCACCCAGCACTGAACAAACTCCCTCCTCCTAACACTAACCCACCACAACCTCAGTAACTCTCCTCCCTATACCCTTCCTCACTCCTTCCCCCACCCAGCACTGAACAAACTCCCTCCTCCTAACACTAACCCACCACAACCTCAGTAACTCGCCTCCCTATACCCTTCCTCACTCCTTCACCCACCCAGCACTGAACAAACTCCCTCCTCCTAACACTAACCCACCACAACCTCAGTAACTCTCCTCCCTATACCCTTCCTCACTCCTTCACCCACCCAGCACTGAACAAACTCCCTCCTCCTAACACTAACCCACCACAACCTCAGTAACTCGCCTCCCTATACCCTTCCTCACTCCTTCACCCACCCAGCACTGAACAAACTCCCTCCTCCTAACCCTAACCCACCACAACCTCAGTAACTCGCCTCCCTATACCCTTCCTCACTCCTTCACCCACCCAGCACTGAACAAACTCCCTCCTCCTAACACTAACCCACCACAACCTCAGTAACTCTCCTCCCTATACCCTTCCTCACTCCTTCACCCACCCAGCACTGAACAAATTCCCTCCTCCTAACACTAACCCACCACAACCTCAGTAACTCGCCTCCCTATACCCTTCCTCACTCCTTCACCTACCCAGCACTGAACAATCTCCCTCCTCCTAACACTAACCCACCACAACATCAGTAACTCTCCTCCCTATACCCTTCCTCACTCCTTCACCCACCCAGCACTGAACAAACTCCCTCCTCCTAACACTAACCCACCACAACCTCATTAACTCTCCTCCCTATACCCTTCCTCACTCCTTCACCCACCCAGCACTGAACAAACTCCCTCCTCCTAACACTAACCCACCACAACATCAGTAACTCTCCTCCCTATACCCTTCCTCACTCCTTCACCCACCCAGCACTGAACAAACTCCCTCCTCCTAACACTAACCCACCACAACCTCAGTAACTCTCCTCCCTATACCCTTCCTCACTCCTTCACCCACCCAGCACTGAACAAACTCCCTCCTCCTAACACTAACCCACCACAACCTCAGTAACTCTCCTCCCTATACCCTTCCTCACTCCTTCACCCACCCAGCACTGAACAAACTCCCTCCTCCTAACACTAACCCACCACAACCTCAGTAACTCTCCTCCCTATACCCTTCCTCACTCCTTCACCCACCCAGCACTGAACAAACTCCCTCCTCCTAACACTAACCCACCACAACCTCAGTAACTCTCCTCCCTATACCCTTCCTCACTCCTTCACCCACCCAGCACTGAACAAACTCCCTCCTCCTAACACTAACCCACCACAACCTCAGTAACTCTCCTCCCTATACCCTTCCTCACTCCTTCACCCACCCAGCACTGAACAAACTCCCTCCTCCGAACACTAACCCACCACAACCTCAGTAACTCTCCTCCCTATACCCTTCCTCACTCCTTCACCCACCCAGCACTGAACAAACTCCCTCCTCCTAACACTAACCCACCACAACCTCAGTAACTCTCCTCCCTATACCCTTCCTCACTCCTTCACCCACCCAGCACTGAACAAACTCCCTCCTCCTAACACTAACCCACCACAACCTCAGTAACTCTCCTCCCTATACCCTTCCTCACTCCTTCCCCCACCCAGCACTGAACAAACTCCCTCCTCCTAACACTAACCCACCACAACCTCAGTAACTCTCCTCCCTATACCCTTCCTCACTCCTTCACCCACCCAGCACTGAACAAACTCCCTCCTCCTAACACTAACCCACCACAACCTCAGTAACTCTCCTCCCTATACCCTTCCTCACTCCTTCCCCCACCCAGCACTGAACAAACTCCCTCCTCCTAACACTAACCCACCACAACCTCAGTAACTCTCCTCCCTATACCCTTCCTCACTCCTTCACCCTCCCAGCACTGAACAAACTCCCTCCTCCTAACCCACTACAACTTCAGTAACTCTCCTCCCTATACCCTTCCTCACTCCTACCCCCACCCAGTCCTCGCCTTCACTGTCCCCTCCAGACTCAGTCTGGGAGGTGGGTTTGTCTGGTGTTAACACTCTCTGCCCTATACCCTTCCTCACTCTGTCCTCACCTTCACTGTCCTCTCCAGACTCAGTCTGGGAGGTGGGTTTGTCTGGTGTTAACACCCTCTGCCCTATACCCTTCCTCACTGCATCCTCACCTTCACTGTCCCCTCCAGACTCAGTCTGGGAGATGGGTTTGTCTGGTGTGAACACTGTCCTCCCTATACCCTTCCTCACTCTGTCCTCACCTTCACTGTCCTCTCCAGACTCAGTCTGGGAGGTGGGTTTGTCTGGTGTTAACACTGTCTGCCCTATACCCTTTCTCACTCTGTCCTCACCTTCACTGTCCTCTCCAGACTCAGTCTGGGAGGTGGGTTTGTCTGGTGTTAACACTCTCTGCCCTATACGCTTCCTCACTCTGTCCTCACCTTCACTGTCCTCTCCAGACTCAGTCTGGGAGGTGGGTTTGTCTGGTGTTAACACTGTCTGCCCTATACCCTTCCTCACTCTGTCCTCACCTTCACTGTCCTCTCCAGACTCAGTCTGGGAGATGGGTTTGGCTGGTGTGAACACTCTCTGCCCTCTCCCCTTCCTCACTGCATCCTCACCTTCACTGTCCCCTCCAGACTCAGTCTTGGAGATGGGTTTGTCTGGTTTGAGGTCTCTTCCTCTCCCTCTTGCAGTGTGCACTCGCTGGTGGACTCCAGGAGGAGGCTGCTATCGGACTCCATGTCAATCTCTCGGCCATATCGCACACTGTACACTCTTACTCTCTCTCTCTGAGGCTGTGTGTGCTGGCTCAGGCCCCCTTCCCTCACTGTATGTTCCACGCAGCCTGTTGTACTCAGCTCCCAGCCCGGGTTCCTCTGCGAGCAGGAGGAAATGGAGGCCATTCTCTTCAGTATGTTAGCACCATACACGCTCGCATCCAGCCCCTGACCATAGAAGAGATATCAATAAATCAACTTTCAACCCATAGCCTGAGTGCACACACTCTCCCTGGGTTACAATTCCCCACGGCTGTGACTCTCTCTGGGTTACAGTTCCCCACGGGTGTGACTCTCTCTGGGTTACAGTTCCCCACGGGAGTGACTCTCCCTGGGTCACAGTTCCCCACGGGTGTGACTCTCCCTGGGTTACAATTCCCCACGGGTGTGACTCTCCCTGGGTTACAGTTCCCCACGGGAGTGACTCTCCCTGGGTTACAGTTCCCCACGGGAGTGACTCTCCCTGGGTCACAGTTCCCCACGGCTGTGACTCTCCCTGGGTTACAGTTCCCCACGGCTGTGACTCTCCCTGGGTTACAGTTCCCCACGGCTGTGACTCTCCCTGGGTTACAGTTCCCCACGGCTGTGACTCTCCCTGGGTTACAGTTCCCCACGGCTGTGACTCTCCCTGGGTTACAGTTCCCCACGGCTGTGACTCTCCCTGTGTTACAGTTCCCCACGGGTGTGACTCTCCCTGGGTTACAGTTCCCCACGGGTGTGACTCTCCCTGGGTCACAGTTCCCCACAGCTGTGACTCTCCCTGGGTTACAGTTCCCCACGGGTGTGACTCTCCCTGGGTTACAGTTCCCCACGGGAGTGACTCTCTCTGGGTTACAGTTCCCCACGGGTGTGACTCTCTCTGGGTTACAGTTCCCCACGGGAGTGACTCTCCCTGGGTCACAGTTCCCCACGGCTGTGACTCTCCCTGGGTTACAGTTCCCCATGGGTGTGACTCTCCCTGGGTTACAGTTCCCCACGGCTGTGACTCTCCCTGGGTTACAGTTCCCCACGGGAGTGACTCTCCCTGGGTTACAGTTCCCCACGGGAGTGACTCTCCCTGGGTCACAGTTCCCCACGGCTGTGACTCTCCCTGGGTCACAGTTCCCCACGGCTGTGACAGTTCCCCACGGGAGTGACTCTCCCTGGGTCACAGTTCCCCACGGCTGTGACTCTCCCTGGGTCACAGTTCCCCACGGCTGTGACTCTCCCTGGGTCACAGTTCCCCACGGGAGCGACTCTCCCTGGGTTACAGTTCCCCACGGGTGTGACTCTCCCTGGGTTACAGTTCCCCACGGGTGTGACTCTCCCTGGGTTACAGTTCCCCACGGCTGTGACTCTCCCTGTGTTACAGTTCCCCACGGCTGTGACTCTCCCTGGGTCACAGTTCCCCACGGCTGTGACTCTCCCTGGGTCACAGTTCCCCACGGCTGTGACTCTCCCTGGGTCACAGTTCCCCACGGGTGTGACTCTCCCTGGGTTACAGTTCCCCACGGGTGTGACTCTCTCCAGGGTACAATTCCCCATGGACACCGGCTCTCCCCGGTGTACTGTTGCCCATGGATTAGACTCTCCCTGGGGTACAATTCCTCATGGGCACCAACTCTCCCCAGGGTTCGGATCGCCAGAGGCACTGACTCTCCCTAGGGTACGGGGCCCACAGGCACTGACTCACCCTGGGGTACGGGTCCACACGGGCAACCTCCCTTTACTCGTATATGGAGTTAGGTGACTGAACAGCCATCATCTCACTGAATGATGGTGGAACAGGTTTGGGAGCCGACAATAACACTGTTGCTGTGCTGTGTGCAGTCTGGATGATCTCACCATCTGTGCTTGTGTAAGCTGTACCCGATTGGCACTCCTGTCGTGGAGTGTGTGGGATTCTGAGACTGCTGCGAAGCCATCACTGCCCTGCTCCTGACTGCATGTGGAGTAGTAACTCTGACTGGAGCTGAGGTCCATCTCATAATAACACATCTCTGGGAAAGAAAGAAGAGGTTGTCAGAGATAGGGGGGTAGGGGCTTTGGTGGGAGAGTCTGGAATGAGAATACAGAATATAGGAACAGCAGGAGGAGGCCATTCAGCCCCTCTACCCAGTCACACAGGAACAGCAGGTGGAGGTCATTCAGCCCCTCTACCCTGTTACCCAGGAATAGCAGGAGGCCATTCGGCCCATCTACCCTGTCACACAGGAACAGCAGGAGGAGGCCATTCAGCCCCTCTGCCCTGTCACACAGGAACAGCAGGAGGAGGCCATTCAGCCCCTCTATCCTGTTACCCAGGAACAGCAGGAGGCCATTCGGCCCATCTACCCTGTCACACAGGAACAGCAGGAGGAGGCCATTCAGCCCCTCTGCCCTGTCACACAGGAACAGCAGGAGGAGGCCATTCAGCCCCTCTATCCTGTTACCCAGGAACAGCAGGAGGCCATTCGGCCCCTCTACCCTGTCACACAGGAACAGCAGGAGGAGGCCATTCAGCCCCTCTACCCTGTCACACAGGAACAGCAGGAGGAGGCCATTTGGCCCCTCTACCCTGTCACACAGGAACAGCAGGAGGAGGCCATTCAGCCCCTCTACCCTGTCACACAGGAACAGCAGGAGGAGGCCATTTGGCCCCTCTACCCTGTCACACAGGAACAGCAGGAGGAGGCCATTCAGCCCCTCTATCCTGTCACACAGGAACAGCAAGAGGAGGCCATTCAGCCCCTCGATTCCGATTGCCTTTCTACATGGCCATTCTGATCACCCGCCTTGGCTCCCTTCCCTGTGATACCCTTTCCCAATAAAACTCCATCTTTCTGAGTGCTGAATGCTCCACGGTTTTCTGCGGGGGGGGGGAAGGAAGAGTTCCCGATTTCCGCTGCCCTTTGTGTGAAGAAGTGCTTCCTGACATCACCCCCGAACAGCCTGGCTCGGGTTTTAAGGTCATGCTCTCTTGTTCTGGACTTGCCCCTCCCCCCAGACAAGAGGAAATAATTTCTCTCCATCTACCTTCATCTTAAAACACTTTAATTTGATCATCCCTTCATCTTCAAAACTGAAGGGAAGACAAGCCCTGTCCTGATGACCTTTTTTGCATCGTGGTCATTCTGGTGAACCTGCGCTGTATTCTCCTCCAAGGCCAATATATCCTTCCAGTGCAGAAGGAGGCCGTTCAGCCCTTCATGTCCGTACTAGCTCTCCGAAAGAGCAATCCCCTCAGTCCCATTCCCCCGCCTTCTCCCCGTAACCCTGCACATTCTTTTCCATTTCCATGGAACTGTCTAATTCCCCTTTTCAATGCTTCAATTGAACCTGCCTCCACCACATTCTCAGGCAGCACATTCCAGACCTCAACCACTGGCTGTGTGAACAAATCTGCAGCCGGTCACACTTGCTGCAGATGTGTCTGTCGAGGACACATGGTGTGTCTATGACTTCCCACAGGCCACAGGCTGTCCATTCCACTCGGCAGAGCTGTCCTGCCATACCTTAACTTGACAGACTATTTATTATAAGTAAAATAGCTGACCAGGTCCTCACCAAACAGCTCCTTCCACTGCACTGAAACAAGAACTAAATACTGGAGCAACTCCTCCCCACATCATTGAACTCGCCACTCACCAAACTCGAATCTCCCCACTCAGCTTACAATCTGCACACCGTTACCAAGGCTCCAAAGGATCCGACTATGGGGAGAGATGATATAAACTAGACTTGTATTCCCTGAACTTTACATGGGTAAGGGGTGATTTGCTTGGGGTTTTTTGAGGCATCAAACACAGGCGGGTAGAGGTGCTGGGCTCTCTCCCAGGCCCTCGAACCGCCTCGAGAGTCAGCCCTGATCTCAGTTAATGGCGCAAGGAGCTGAATGGCCTCCTGCTGTTCCTGTGTAACAGGGTAGAGGGGCTGAATAGCCTCCTCCTGCTGTTCCTGTGTAACAGGGTAGAGGGGCTGAATGAGGAGGGTGTTGGGATTGAGGGATGGTTTGTAAAGTTAGGGGCAGGAGGATTGTCGAATCTGCCTCACCCTCAGTCTCACCGCTGTCCCGAGAGTCCTCTGACTGGCAGGAGAGCCCTGGTGGGCCGAATCCGTCCACGGTGTCCATTGCTTTGGCCTGAACCCGGGGAGAAGTCCTACCCTGTGAGGCCAACCTGAGCACCTGTGTCCCGCAGCTCACTCTCCATCTGGCTCCAGCTTCAGGGCATGGCCCCAGGACCTGTAGCAGGAAGCAGACTGTTAAACACTGGTACCCAGTCCCCTCCTCCCTACAACAGGAAAGGCTCAGGCTCCATCCTCGGCCTAGTGCTGTGTCCTGCTCTGGGACTGAGCCTCTCACACACACACAGCAGGAAAGGCTCAGGCTCCATCCTCGGCCTAGTGCTGTGTCCTGCTCTGGGACTGAGCCTCTCACACACACACAGCAGGAAAGGCTCAGGCTCCATCCTCGGCCTAGTGCTGTGTCCTGCTCTGGGACTGAGCCTCTCACACACACACAGCAGGAAAGGCTCAGGCTCCATCCTCGGCCTAGTGCTGTGTCCTGCTCTGGGACTGAGCCTCTCACACACACACAGCAGGAAAGGCTCAGGCTCCATGTCCGGCCTAGTGCTGTGTTAACTGATCTCAGCCCTCTCCTGCCCATTGATTACCTGGAGCAGATGGCGGAGGCTGAAACGGATATCCTGCAGGTTAATGGTACGATCGCGCTGCCTTAGGCAGATCCCAGTCTGAACGATGCTGTGAAGGGGCAAAGGTACCCGGGGGTCAAGGGAAAGTGAGTGCCCGGAGAGCAGCTTTTCTTTCACCATCAGCCCATCCACTCCGGACCAGGGAACCGTGTCTGAAACACAAACCCAAGCAAGTCAGTCACAATGAGAAATTTAACTCTCCCCAGGAAACGGGTCCCCCACGGGCACAGACTCTCCCGTGGGTACGGGTCCACCACGGGCACAGACTCTCCCCGGGGTACAGTTCCACCACGGGCACAGACTCTCCCCGTGGTACAGTTCCCCCGCAGGCACCAACTCGCCCCGGGGTACGGGTCCGCAATGGGCACCGACTCTCAAAGAACAGTACAGCACAGGAACAGGCCATTCAGCCCTCCAAGCCTGCGCCGATCTTGATGCCTGCCTAAACTAACACCTTCTGCACTTCCGGGGTCCGTATCCCTCTATTCCCTTCCTATTCATGTATTTGTCAAGGTGCCTCTTAAACGTCGCTATCGTATCTGCTTCCACCACCTCCCCCGGCAACAAGTTCCAGGCACTCACCACCCTCTGTGTAAAGAACTTGCCTCACACATCCCCTCTAAACTTTGCCCCTCTCACCTTAAACCTATGTCCCCTAGTAACTGACTCTTCCACCCTGGAAAAAAGCTTCTGACTATCCACTCTGTCCATGCCGCTCATAACTTTGTAAACCTCTATCATGTCGCCCCTCCACCTCCGTCGTTCCAGTGAAAACAATCCGAGATTATCCAACCTCTCCTCATAACTAATGCCCTCCAGACCAGGCAACATCCTGGTAAACCTATTCTGTACCCTCTCCAAAGCCTCCACGTCCTTCTGGTAGTGTGGCGACCAGAATTGCACGCAATATTCTAAGTGTGGCCTAACTAAAGTTCTGTACAGGTGCAACATGACTTGCCAATTTTTATATTCTATGCCCCGACCGATGAAGGCAAGCATGCCGTATGCCTTCTTGACTACCTTATCCACCTGCGTTGCCACTTTCAGTGACCTGTGGACCTGTACGCCCAGATCTCTCTGCCTGTCAATACTCCTAAGGGTTCTGCCATTTACTGTATACTTCCCACCTGCATTGGACCTTCCAAAATGCATTACCTCACATTTGTCCAGATTAAACTCTATCTGCCATTTCTCCACCCAAGTCTCCAACCGATCTATATCCTGCTGTATCCTCTGACAATCCTCATCACTATCCGCAACTTCACCAACCTTTGTGTCGTCCGCAAACTTACTAATCAGACCAGCTACATTTTCCTCCAAATCATTTATATATACTACAAACAGCAAAGGTCCCAGCACTGATCCCTGCGGAACACCACTAGTCACATCCCTCCATTCAGAAAAGCACCCTTCCACTGCCACCCTCTGTCTTCTATGACCGAGCCAATTCTGTATCCATCTTGCCAGCTCCCCTCTGATCCCATGTGACTTCACCTTTTGTACCAGTCTGCCATGAGGGACCTTGTCAAAGGCTTTACTGAAGTCCATATAGATAACATCCACTGCCCTTCCTTCATCAATCATCTTCGTCACTTCCTCAAAAATCTCAATCAAATTAGTGAGACACGACCTCCCCTTCACAAAACCATGCTGCCTCTCGCTAATAAGTTCGTTTGTTTCCAAATAGGAGTAAATCCTGTCCCGAAGAATCCTCTCTAATAATTTCCCTACCACTGACGTAAGGCTCATCGGCCTATAATTTCCTGGAATATCTTTGCTACCCTTCTTAAACAAAGGAACAATATTGGCTATTCTCCAGTCCTCTGGGACCTCACCTGTAGCCAATGAGGATACAAAGATTTCTGTCAAGGTCCCAGCAATTTCTTCCCTTGCCTTCCTCAGTATTCTGGGGTAGATCCCATCAGGCCCTGGGGACTTATCTACCTTAATGCTTTGCAAGAAGCCCAACACCACCTCCTTTTTGATAATGAGATGACTGAGACTATCTACACTCCCTTCCCTAGACTCATCATCCACCAAGTCCTTCTCTTTGGTAAATACTGATGCAAAGTACTCATTTAGTACCTCGCCCATTTCCTCTGGCTCCACACGTAGATTCCCATCTCTGTCCTTGAGTGGGCCAACCCTTTCCCTAGTTACCCTCTTGCTCTTTATATACGTATAAAAAGCCTTGGGATTTTCCTTAATCCTGTTTGCCAATGACTTTTCATGACCTCTTTTAGCCCTCCTGACTCCTTGCTTAAGTTCCTTCCTACTGTCTTTATATTCCTCAAGGGATTCGTCTGTTCCTAGCCTTCCAGCCCTTACGAATGCTTCCTTTTTCTTTTTGACTAGGTTCACAATATCCCGCGTTATCCAAGGTTCCCGAAACTTGCCAAACTTATCCTTCTTCCTCACAGGAACATGCTGGTCCTGGATTCTAATCAACTGACGTTTGAAAGACTCCCACATGTCAGATGTTGATTTACCCTCAAACAGCCGCCCCCAATCTAAATTCTTCAGTTCCTGCCTAATATTGTTCTAATTAGCCTTCCCCCAATTTAGCACCTTCACCCGAGGACTGCTCTTATCCTTATCCACAAGTACCTTAAAACTTACGGAATTATGGTCACTGTTCCCGAAATGCTCCCCGACTGAAACTGCGACCACCTGGCCGGGCTCATTCCCCAATACCAGGTCCAGTACGGCCCCATCCCTAGTTGGACTATCTACATATTGTTTCAAGAAGCCCTCCTGGATGCTCCTCACAAATTCTGCCCCATCCAAGCCCCTAGCACTAAGTGAGTCTCAGTCAATATAGGGGAAGTTAAAATCACCCACCACTACAACCCTGTTACCTTTACATCTTTTCAAAATCTGTCTACATATCTGCTCCTCTACCTCCCGCTGGATGTTGGGAGGCCTGTAGTAAACCCCCAACATCGGGACTGCACCCTTCCTATTCCTGAGCTCCACCCATATTGCCTCGCTGCATGACCTCTCTGAGGTGTCCTCCCGCAGTACAGCTGTGATATTCTCCTTAACCAGTAATGCAACTCCCCCACCCCTTTTACATCCCCCTCTATCCCGCCTGAAGCTTCTAATCCTGAAACATTTAGCTGTCAATCCGGTCCTTCCCTCAACCAAGTCTCTGTAATAGCAACAACATCATAGTTCCAAGTACTAATCCAAGCTCTAAGTTCATCTGCCTTACCTGTTATACTTCTCGCATTGAAACAAATGCACTTCAGACCACCAGTCCCGCTGTGCTCAGCAACATCTCCCTGCCTGCTCTTCCTCTTAGTCCTACTGGCCTTATTTACTAGTTCCTCCTCATTTATTTCACTTGCTGTCCTACTGCTCTGGTTCCCACCCCCCTGCCAGACTAGTTTAAACCCTCCCGAGTGACGCTAGCAAACCTTGCAGCCAGGATATTAGTGCCCTTCCAGTTTAGATGCAACCCGTCCTTCTTGTACAGGTTCCATCTGTCCCTGAAGAGAGCCCAATGGTCCAGATATCTGAAACCCTCCCTTCTACACCAGCTGTTCAGCCACGTGTTTAGCTGCACTATCTTCCTATTTCTAGCCTCACTGGCACGTGGCACAGGGAGTAATCCCGAGATTACAACCCTAGAGGTCCTGTCTTTTAACTTTCTACCTAACTCCCTAAACTCCCCCTGCAGGACCTCGTCACTCTACCTGCCTATAGGAATGGAGACTTGGGTTCTTCCTGCTCTGTGTGCAGCTTGATTCTGGGTGAGGCACCCTGCTCAGTACCTGTGAACGCCTCCTGAATGACGGTACAGAAGCTGTAGATATCTGATCGCACGGTGCCAACACGGCCACAGATGATCTCAGGGGGCAGCCAGTTGTAGAGCTGGTGAGGGATGGTATCTGCCGACATGTTATTGCACGCGATCCCATCAGACCTGGCATAAGAGGCAAGATCAGAAAATCTGACAGCAGTGGCAGGAGGGTCCGTACACCAAGGAGAATCGGTGCCAGTGGGGACCCAAACCCCAGCAAAAGTTGGTGCCCAGACCACCTCCAGCCCTCCCCTAACTATCTCACTGAAACATGGGCCGGGCCCTCAGCACCGTGGGCCCGTCCCCTGGTGTCCCTGCACCGTGGGCCCGTCCCCTGGTGTCCCTGCACCGTGGGCCCTTCCCCTGGTGTCCCTGCACCCTGGGCCCTCGGCCTCTCCCCCGCACCCTGGGCCCTCGGCCTTTCCTTTGCACCCTGGGCCCTCGGTCTTTCCCCCGCACCCTGGGCCCTCGGCCTCTCCCCCGCACCCTGGGCCCTCGGCCTCTCCTCCGCACCCTGGGCCCTCGGCCTCTCCCCCGCACCATCGGCCCTCGGCCTCTCCCCCGCACCATCGGCCTTTCCCCCGCGCCCTGGGCCCTCGGCCTTTCCCCCACACCCTGGGCCCTCGGCCTCTGCCCCGGACCCTGGGCCCTTGGCCTTTCCCCCGCACCCTGGGCCCTCGGCCTCTGCCCCGCACCCTGGGCCCTCGGCCTTTCCCCCGCACCCTGGGCTCTCGGCCTTTCCCCTGAACCCTCGGCCTTTCCCCGTAGCCTCGGCCTTTCCCCTGCACCCTGGGCCCTCGGCCTTTCCCCTGCACCCTCGGCCTTTCCCCGTAGCCTCGGCCTTTCCCCCGCACCCTGGGCCCTCGGCCTCTGCCCCGCACCCTGGGCCCTCGGCCTTTCCCCTGCACCCTGGGCCCTCGGCCTTTCCCCTGCACCCTCGGCCTTTCCCCGTAGCCTCGGCCTTTCCCCCGCACCCTGGGCCCTCGGCCTTTGCCCTGCAGCCTCGGCCTTTCCCCTGTAGCCTCGGCCTTTCCCCTGCACCCTGGGCCCTCGGCCTTTCCCCTGCACCCTCGGCCTTTCCCCGTAGCCTCGGCCTTTCCCCCGCACCCTGGGCCCTCGGCCTTTCCCGCGCACCCTGGGCCCTCGGCCTTTGCCCTGCAGCCTCGGCCTTTCCCCTGTAGCCTCGGCCTTTCCCCTGCACCCTGGGCCCTCGGCCTTTCCCCTGCACCCTGGGCTCTCGGCCTTTCCCCTGCACCCTCAGCCTTTCCCCGTAGCCTCGGCCTTTCCCCTGCACCCTCGGCCTTTCCCCGTAGCCTCGGCCTTTCCCCCGCACCCTGGGCCCTCGGCCTTTGCCCTGCACCCTGGGCTCTCGGCCTTTCCCCCGCACCCTGGGCCCTCGGCCTTTCCCCTGCACCCTGGGCCCTCGGCCTTTCCCCTGCACCCTGGGCCCTCGGCCTTTCCCCTGCACCCTCGGCCTTTCCCCTGCACCCTGGGCCCTCGGCCTTTGCCCTGCAGCCTCAGCCTTTGCCCTGCACCCTGGGCCCTCATTCTTTCCTGCTGTTTGTGTTGCTCAGTCACACGGCTGGTGCTGCAGCCTCCTCTAATAAATGAAAACATTCCAGATCAGGTACCTCTCCTGCAGGTACTCCAGGTTGGAGAGCTTGGCCACGTCCATCGTCACAAGTTGCACAGCATGAGAGGTGAGTGAACGGTGCACGTAGCCGTGTGAGTGCAGAAAGAGCAGAGCTTCACACACCTGGAACAGCAGCCGCACAATCTGCTCCAAGT
Organism: Heterodontus francisci; assembly: GCF_036365525.1. NCBI lineage: Eukaryota > Metazoa > Chordata > Chondrichthyes > Heterodontiformes > Heterodontidae > Heterodontus > Heterodontus francisci. The sequence goes on along the minus strand of NW_027141810.1, from coordinate 214,094 downwards.
GAAACCCAGGGAACTCCGACTGCTGCACAAGAAAAGACCAGTGACCATCAGTGGAGGCTCAGGACTCACACCACACAGCACAGGGTTTGGGGTCATAGGATCAGGGGTCAAAATACCACAGCACACAAGCCCCAGCAGGTCAGGGGTCACAGAACACAATATGTATTGTACCTGCCCTGGGGCCTGTACAACTGGGACTCACCCTCTTGTGAAGGATAGTGTAAAGAGAGCCAACCCCTACCCTCTCATACACTAGGTACACCTGTTCCAGATTCTCCGACAGGCAGACTGACATCAGCAGCAGCAGGTTGGGGTGATGCAGGTAACTAGGAGAAAAACAACAGAGAGAATGTAGTGATACAGTATAGAGAGACCGAGAGAGAGAGAGAGAGAGAGAGAGGGAAGCAGAAGCAGAACAAGACAGAGACAGACAAACAAAGACAGAGACATAGAAAGAGAGAGAGAGGGAGGAGACAGATAGAGAGAGGGAGGGAGACAGAGAGAGAGGGAGAGACAGGGACAGAGAGACAGCGTCAGAGAGAGAGGGACAGAGAGAGACAGACAGAGAGAGACAGACAGAGACAAACAAAGAGACAGGAGAGACAGAGACAAAGAGACAGAGAGAGTGACAGACAGAGAGAGGGAAAGAGACAGATAGAGAGAGGGAGGGAGGCAGATAGAGAGAGGGAGGGAGGCAGATAGAGAGAGGGAGGGAGGCAGATAGAGAGAGGGAGGGAGGCAGATAGAGAGAGGGAGGGAGGCAGATAGAGAGAGGGAGGGAGGCAGATAGAGAGAGGGAGGGAGGCAGATAGAGAGAGGGAGGGAGGCAGATAGAGAGAGGGAGGGAGGCAGATAGAGAGAGGGAGGGAGGCAGATAGAGAGAGGGAGGGAGGCAGATAGAGAGAGGGAGGGAGGCAGATAGAGAGAGGGAGGGAGGCAGATAGAGAGAGGGAAGGAGGCAGATAGAGAGAGGGAGGGAGGCAGATAGAGAGAGGGAGGGAGGCAGATAGAGAGAGGGAGGGAGGCAGATAGAGAGAGGGAGGGAGGCAGATAGAGAGAGGGAGGGAGGCAGATAGAGAGAGGGAGGGAGGCAGATAGAGAGAGGGAGGGAGGCAGATAGAGAGAGGGAGGGAGGCAGATAGAGAGAGGGAGGGAGGCAGATAGAGAGAGGGAGGGAGGCAGATAGAGAGAGGGAGGGAGGCAGATAGAGAGGGAGACAGAGAGTGAGAAAGACAGAGAGAGTGAGACAGTGAGAGAGAGAAAGAGACAGAGAGAGAAAGACAGAGACAAAGAAAGAGACAGAGACAGACAGACAGAGACAGACAGAAAGAGAGACAGAGAGAGAAAGAGAGACAGACAGAAAGAGAGACAGAGAGAGAAAGAGAGACAGAGAGAGAGAGACAGACAGACAGAGAGAGACAGACAGAGAGCGAGAGGGAGCAAGTGAGAGCGAGAGAGAAAGACAGAGAGAGAAAGACAGAGAGTGAAAGACAGAGAGTGAAAGACAGAGAGTGAAAGACAGAGAGTGAAAGACAGAGAGTGAAAGACAGAGAGTGAAAGACAGAGAGACAGAGAGAGAGCGAGAGAGAGACAGAGAGAGAGGAAAAGAAAGACAGAGAGAGAGAGAGAGAGAGACGGGGGAAAGGGAAGGGAGAGAGGAGGGGTGGGAGAAAAGGAGAGGGATGCGAGGTGGGTGCTCTCCACATTGACAGTCCTGCTGTCAGTACCTGCAATGCTCCTGTTCTGCTAAAAGCAGGTCCATGGTGCCCTGGGGTTTGCTGCAGTGGGTGTGGGGCGGCTGTTTCAACTGTCTGACTGTCACTCGCTGGCTGTCCCATATACGACTGAGGGAACAAGACACAACAAGACACCAACTTCAGCACGGCTACATCTTGGCAGCTCAGTTCATGTCCTTTCCCTGCCCACCCCCACTGCTATCGAGAGCAGCAGCCCAAGCAGCTGGCGAATTAAACAGACCCTTCAGCCCCTCGAGCTTGTTCCCGTCATTCCATCAGATCAAGACAAGTCTGTACCACAACCGTATTTACCCGAGTTGGCTCCCTAACTCCAGGATCAATCGGTGAACCTGCACTGCACCCCCTCTGTGACCTTCCTGAGGAGCAGTGCCCAGAACTGAACGCAGTTACCCCAGACGGGATCTACCCAGGGCTCTGTACAAGTATATCTCCCACCACTTTGTATTCCAGCCTCTTTGCAGTCAAGGCCAACGTCCCATGTGTCCTTTTTAAGGAGGTTTTGTAGCTGTCACTAGTGATTCCTGTCCCTGCAGATCTAAATTGCTCTCTGCTCCTCGACAGTTCCCAGCTTCTCACTATTTATAAAACCCTCTGATCTCTCTTTCCTGGTCCTAACCCTTGCTCATGTTAATCACCGCCTGTCATAGCTTGGGAGGCAGTGAGACCTGGACAACACCCAGCCTCACTCAGGCTGATGAGTGCTCAGTAACACTGGAGCCAGACGATTACCAGGCAGTGACCACCTCCGCTAACTTAGTTCCCTTCTCGACAAACAGATGCTCTTCTGACCGCAGAGAGGTTCAGGTGCGTACTTGCTCATCACGGTGAAAGGGCCATTGACATAGGAGACCTCCCGCTCATTGTCGGGTCGAACCAGTTCAATCTCGCTCACAATGGGTGTCGATCCCACCACTCCCAGACCTCGTGACCCACTCCGGCAGAGCTTAAACACACAAAGAGAGGGCATAGAGCATTAGATTAGTGCCCGTGGGGGACCGTACCCCGGGGAGAGTCAGTGTCCGTGGGGGACCCGTACCCCGGGGAGAGTCAGTGTCCGTGGGGGACCCGTACCCCGGGGAGAGTCAGTGTCCGTGGGGGACCCGTACCCCGGGGAGAGTCAGTGTCCGTGGGGAGCCGTACCCCGGGGAGAGTCGGTGCCCATGAGGACCCGTACCCCGGGGAGAGTCAGTGCCCGTGGGGAGCCGTACCCCGGGGAGAGTCAGTGTCCGTGGGGAGCCGTACCCCGAGGAGAGTCAGTGCCCGTGGGGGACCCGTACCCCGGGGAGAGTCAGTGTCCGTGGGGGACCCGTACCCCGGGGAGAGTCAGTGTCCGTGGGGGACCCGTACCCCGGGGAGAGTCAGTGTCCGTGGGGAGCCGTACCCCGAGGAGAGTCAGTGCCCGTGGGGGAGCCGTACCCCGGGGAGAGTCAGTGTCCGTGGGGGACCCGTACCCCGGGGAGAGTCAGTGCCCGTGGGGGACCCGTACCCCGGGGAGAGTCAGTACCCATGGGGAGCCGTACCCCGAGGAGAGTCAGTACCCATGGGGACCCGTACCCCGGGGAGAGTCAGTACCCGTGGAGGACCCGTACCCCGGGGAGAGTCAGTGCCCGTGGGGAGCCGTACCCCGGGGAGAGTCAGTGCCCGTGGGGGACCTGTACCCCGGGGAGAGTCAGTACCCGTGGAGGACCCGTACCCCGGGGAGAGTCAGTGCCCGTGGGGAGCCGTACCCCGGGGAGAGTCAGTGCCCGTGGGGGACCCGTACCCCGGGGAGAGTCAGTGTCCGTGGGGGACCCGTACCCCGGGGAGAGTCAGTGTCCGTGGGGGACCCGTACCCCGGGGAGAGTCAGTGTCCGTGGGGGACCTGTACCCCGGGGAGAGTCAGTGTCCGTGGGGGACCCGTACCCCGGGGAGAGTCAGTGTCCGTGGGGGACCCGTACCCCGGGGAGAGTCAGTGTCCGTGGGGGACCTGTACCCCAGGGAGAGTCAGTGTCCGTGGGGGAGCCGTACCCCAGGGAGAGTCAGTGTCCGTGGGGGACCCGTACCCCAGGGAGAGTCAGTGTCCGTGGGGGACCCGTACCCCGGGGAGAGTCAGTGTCCGTGGGGGACCTGTACCCCAGGGAGAGTCAGTGTCCGTGGGGGAGCCGTACCCCAGGGAGAGTCAGTGTCCGTGGGGGACCTGTACCCCGGGGAGAGTCAGTGTCCGTGGGGGAGCCGTACCCCGGGGAGAGTCAGTGTCCGTGGGGGACCTGTACCCCGGGGAGAGTCAGTGCCCGTGGGGGACCCGTACCCCGGGGAGAGTCAGTGTCCGTGGGGGACCCGTACCCCAGGGAGAGTCAGTGCCCGTGGGGGACCCGTACCCCGGGGAGAGTCAGTGTCCGTGGGGGACCCGTACCCCGGGGAGAGTCAGTGTCCGTGGGGGACCCGTACCCCGGGGAGAGTCAGTGCCCGTGGGGGACCCGTACCCCGGGGAGAGTCAGTGTCCGTGGGGGACCTGTACCCCAGGGAGAGTCAGTGTCCGTGGGGGACCTGTACCCCAGGGAGAGTCAGTGCCCGTGGGGGACCCGTACCCCGGGGAGAGTCAGTGTCCGTGGGGGACCTGTACCCCAGGGAGAGTCAGTGTCCGTGGGGGACCCGTACCCCGGGGAGAGTCAGTGTCCGTGGGGGACCTGTACCCCAGGGAGAGTCAGTGCCCGTGGGGGACCCGTACCCCGGGGAGAGTCAGTGTCCGTGGGGGACCCGTACCCCGGGGAGAGTCAGTGCCCATGAGGACCCGTACCCCGGGGAGAGTCAGTGCCCATGAGGACCCGTACCCCGGGGAGAGTCAGTGTCCGTGGGGGACCCGTACCCCAGGGAGAGTCAGTGTCCGTGGGGGACCCGTACCCCAGGGAGAGTCAGTGTCCGTGGGGGACCCGTACCCCGGGGAGAGTCAGTGTCCGTGGGGGACCTGTACCCCAGGGAGAGTCAGTGCCCGTGGGGGACCCGTACCCCGGGGAGAGTCAGTGTCCGTGGGGGACCCGTACCCCGGGGAGAGTCAGTGCCCATGAGGACCCGTACCCCGGGGAGAGTCAGTGCCCATGAGGACCCGTACCCCGGGGAGAGTCATTGCCCGTGGGGGACCCGTACCCCGGGGGGAGTCAGTGTCCGTGGGGGGACCCGTACCCCGGGGAGAGTCAGTGTCCGTGGGGGACCTGTACCCCGGGGAGAGTCAGTGTCCGTGGGGGACCTGTACCCCAGGGAGAGTCAGTGTCCGTGGGGGACCCGTACCCCAGGGAGAGTCAGTGCCCATGAGGACCCGTACCCCGGGGAGAGTCATTGCCCGTGGGGGACCCGTACCCCGGGGGGAGTCAGTGTCCGTGGGGGACCCGTACCCCGGGGGGAGTCAGTGTCCGTGGGGGAGCCGTACCCCGGGGGGAGTCAGTGTCCGTGGAGGACCCGTACCCCGGGGAGAGTCAGTACCCATGAGGACCCGTACCCCGGGAAGAGTCAGTGTCCGTGGGGGACCCGTACCCCGGGGGGAGTCAGTGTCCGTGGGGGACCCGTACCCCGGGGGGAGTCAGTGCCCATGAGGACCCGTACCCCGGGGAGAGTCAGTACCCATGAGGACCCGTACCCCGGGGAGAGTCAGTACCCATGGGGGGCCGTACCCCGGGGAGAGTCAGTGTCCGTGGGGGACCTGTACCCCAGGGAGAGTCAGTGTCCGTGGGGGACCCGTACCCCGGGGAGAGTCAGTACCCATGAGGACCCGTACCCCGGGGAGAGTCAGTGTCCGTGGAGGACCCGTACCCCGAGGAGAGTCAGTACCCATGGGGGGCCGTACCCCGGGGAGAGTCAGAGTCCGTGGGGGACCTGTACCCCGGGGAGAGTCAGTGTCCGTGGGGGACCCGTACCCCGGGGAGAGTCAGTGTCCGTGGGGGACCTGTACCCCGGGGAGAGTCAGTGTCCGTGGGGGACCTGTACCCCAGGGAGAGTCAGTGTCCGTGGGGGACCCGTACCCCGGGGAGAGTCAGTACCCATGGGGGACCCGTACCCCGGGGAGAGTCAGAGTCCGTGGGGGACCTGTACCCCGGGGAGAGTCAGTGTCCGTGGGGGACCCGTACCCCGGGGAGAGTCAGTGTCCGTGGGGGACCTGTACCCCGGGGAGAGTCAGTGTCCGTGGGGGACCTGTACCCCAGGGAGAGTCAGTGTCCGTGGGGGACCCGTACCCCGGGGAGAGTCAGTACCCATGGGGGACCCGTACCCCGGGGAGAGTCAGTGTCCGTGGAGGACCCGTACCCCGGGGAGAGTCAGTGTCCGTGGAGGACCCGTACCCCGGGGAGAGTCAGTGTCCGTGGGGGAGCCGTACCCCGGGAAGAGTCAGTGTCCGTGGGGGACCCGTACCCCGGGGAGAGTCAGTGTCCGTGGGGGACCCGTACCCCGGGGAGAGTCAGTGTCCGTGGGGGAGCCGTACCCCGGGGGGAGTCAGTGTCCGTGGAGGACCCGTACCCCGGGGAGAGTCAGTGTCCGTGGGGGAGCCGTACCCCGGGGGGAGTCAGTGTCCGTGGGGGACCCGTACCCCGGGGAGAGTCAGTGTCCGTGGGGGACCCGTACCCCGGGGAGAGTCAGTGTCCGTGGAGGACCCGTACCCCGGGGAGAGTCGGTGCCCGTGGAGGACCCGTACCCCGGGGAGAGTCAGTACCCATGGGGGGCCGTACCCCGAGGAGAGTCAGAGTCCGTGGGGGACCTGTACCCCGGGGAGAGTCAGTGTCCGTGGGGGACCCGTACCCCGGGGAGAGTCAGTGTCCGTGGAGGACCCGTACCCCGGGGAGAGTCAGTGTCCGTGGGGGAGCCGTACCCCGGGAAGAGTCAGTGTCCGTGGGGGACCCGTACCCCGGGGAGAGTCAGTGTCCGTGGGGGACCCGTACCCCGGGGAGAGTCAGTGTCCGTGGGGGAGCCGTACCCCGGGGGGAGTCAGTGTCCGTGGGGGAGCCGTACCCCGGGGGGAGTCAGTGTCCGTGGAGGACCCGTACCCCGGGGAGAGTCAGTGTCCGTGGAGGACCCGTACCCCGGGGAGAGTCGGTGCCCGTGGGGGACCCGAACCCCGGGGAGAGTCAGTGTCCGTGGGGACCCGTACCCCGGGGAGAGTCAGTGTCCGTGGAGGACCCGTACCCCGGGGAGAGTCAGTGCCCGTGGGGGACCTGTACCCCAGGGAGAGTCAGTGTCCGTGGAGGACCCGTACCCCGAGGAGAGTCAGAGTCTGTGGGGGACCCGTACCCCGGGAAGAGTCAGTGTCCGTGGGGGACCCGTACCCCGGGAAGAGTCAGTGTCCGTGGGGGACCTGTACCCCAGGGAGAGTCAGTGTCCGTGGAGGACCCGTACCCCGGGGAGAGTCAGAGTCCGTGGGGGACCCGTACCCCGGGGAGAGTCAGTGTCCGTGGAGGACCCGTACCCCGAGGAGAGTCAGAGTCCGTGGGGGACCCGTACCCCGGGGAGAGTCAGTGTCCGTGGGGGACCTGTACCCCAGGGAGAGTCAGTGTCCGTGGAGGACCCGTACCCCGGGAAGAGTCAGTGTCCGTGGGGGACCCGTACCCCGGGAAGAGTCAGTGTCCGTGGGGGACCTGTACCCCAGGGAGAGTCAGTGTCCGTGGAGGACCCGTACCCCGGGAAGAGTCAGTGTCCGTGGGGGACCTGTACCCCAGGGAGAGTCAGTGTCCGTGGAGGACCCGTACCCCGAGGAGAGTCAGTGTCCGTGGGGGACCTGTACCCCGGGGAGAGTCAGTGTCCGTGGAGGACCCGTACCCCGGGAAGAGTCAGTGTCCGTGGAGGACCCGTACCCCGGGGAGAGTCAGTGTCCGTGGAGGACCCGTACCCCGGGGAGAGTCAGTACCCATGAGGACTCGTACCCCGGGGAGAGTCAGTGCCCGTGGGGGACCCGTACCCCGGGGAGAGTCAGTGTCCGTGGGGGACCCGTACCCCGGGGAGAGTCAGTACCCATGAGGACTCGTACCCCGGGGAGAGTCACAGTCCGTGGGGGACCCGTACCCCGGGGAGAGTCAGTACCCATGAGGACTCGTACCCCGGGGAGAGTCACAGTCCGTGGGGGACCTGTACCCCAGGGACAGTCAGTGTCCGTGGAGGACCCGTACCCCGGGAAGAGTCAGTGTCCGTGGGGGACCCGTACCCCGGGAAGAGTCAGTGTCCGTGGGGGACCCGTACCCCGGGAAGAGTCAGAGTCCGTGGGGGACCTGTACCCCAGGGAGAGTCAGTGTCCGTGGAGGACCTGTACCCCAGGGAGAGTCAGTGTCCGTGGAGGACCTGTACCCCAGGGAGAGTCAGTGTCCGTGGAGGACCTGTACCCCAGGGAGAGTCAGTGTCCGTGGAGGACCTGTACCCCAGGGAGAGTCAGTGTCCGTGGGGGACCCGTACCCCAGGGAGAGTCAGAGTCCGTGGAGGACCCGTACCCCGGGGAGAGTCAGAGTCCGTGGAGGACCCGTACCCCAGGGAGAGTCAGTGTCCGTGGGGGACCCGTACCCCGGGAAGAGTCAGTGCCCGTGGGGGACCCGTACCCCGGGGAGAGTCAGAGTCCGTGGGGGACCTGTACCCCAGGGAGAGTCAGTGTCCGTGGAGGACCTGTACCCCAGGGAGAGTCAGTGTCCGTGGAGGACCCGTACCCCAGGGAGAGTCAGTGTCCGTGGAGGACCTGTACCCCAGGGAGAGTCAGTGTCCGTGGAGGACCTGTACCCCAGGGAGAGTCAGTGTCCGTGGAGGACCCGTACCCCAGGGAGAGTCAGTGTCCGTGGGGGACCTGTACCCCAGGGAGAGTCAGTGTCCGTGGAGGACCCGTACCCCAGGGAGAGTCAGTGTCCGTGGAGGACCTGTACCCCAGGGAGAGTCAGTGTCCGTGGAGGACCCGTACCCCAGGGAGAGTCAGTGTCCGTGGGGGACCCGTACCCCGGGGAGAGTCAGTGTCCGTGGGGGACCCGTACCCCGGGGAGAGTCAGTGTCCGTGGAGGACCTGTACCCCAGGGAGAGTCAGTGTCCGTGGAGGACCCGTACCCCAGGGAGAGTCAGTGTCCGTGGGGGACCTGTACCCCAGGGAGAGTCAGTGTCCGTGGAGGACCCGTACCCCAGGGAGAGTCAGTGTCCGTGGAGGACCTGTACCCCAGGGAGAGTCAGTGTCCGTGGGGGACCTGTACCCCAGGGAGAGTCAGTGTCCGTGGAGGACCCGTACCCCAGGGAGAGTCAGTGTCCGTGGGGGACCCGTACCCCGGGGAGAGTCAGTGTCCGTGGAGGACCCGTACCCCGGGGAGAGTCAGTACCCATGGGGGGCCGTACCCCGAGGAGAGTCAGAGTCCGTGGGGGACCTGTACCCCGGGGAGAGTCAGTGTCCGTGGGGGACCCGTACCCCGGGAAGAGTCAGTGTCCGTGAGGACCCGTACCCCGGGGAGAGTCAGTGTCCGTGGGGGACCCGTACCCCGGGGAGAGTCAGTGTCCGTGGGGAGCCGTACCCCGGGGAGAGTCAGTGTCCGTGAGGACTCGTACCCCGGGAAGAGTCAGAGTCCGTGGGGGACCTGTACCCCAGGGAGAGTCAGTGTCCGTGGAGGACCCGTACCCCGGGAAGAGTCAGTGTCCGTGGGGGACCTGTACCCCGGGGAGAGTCAGTGCCCGTGGGGGACCCGTACCCCGGGAAGAGTCAGTGTCCGTGGGGGACCTGTACCCCAGGGAGAGTCAGTGTCCGTGGAGGACCCGTACCCCGGGAAGAGTCAGTGTCCGTGGAGGACCCGTACCCCGGGGAGAGTCAGTGTCCGTGGAGCACCCGTACCCCGGGAAGAGTCAGTGTCCGTGGGGGACCCGTACCCCGGGAAGAGTCAGTGTCCGTGGAGGACCCGTACCCCGGGGAGAGTCAGTGTCCGTGGAGGACCCGTACCCCGGGAAGAGTCAGTGTCCGTGGGGGACCCGTACCCCGGGAAGAGTCAGTGTCCGTGGAGGACCCGTACCCCGAGGAGAGTCAGTGTCCGTGGAGGACCCGTACCCCGGGAAGAGTCAGTGTCCGTGGGGGACCCGTACCCCGGGGAGAGTCGGTGTCTGTCAGGGACCCGTACCCCGAGGAGAGTCAGTGTCCGTGGAGGACCCGTACCCCGGGAAGAGTCAGTGTCCGTGGAGGACCCGTACCCCGGGGAGAGTCAGTGTCCGTGGAGGACCCGTACCCCGGGGAGAGTCAGTGTCCGTGGGGGACCCGTACCCCGGGAAGAGTCAGTGTCCGTGGAGGACCCGTACCCCGAGGAGAGTCAGTGTCCGTGGAGGACCCGTACCCCGGGAAGAGTCAGTGTCCGTGGAGGACCCGTACCCCGGGGAGAGTCAGTGTCCGTGGAGGACCCGTACCCCGGGGAGAGTCAGTGTCCGTGGAGGACCCGTACCCCGGGAAGAGTCAGTGTCCGTGGAGGACCCGTACCCCGGGGAGAGTCAGTGTCCGTGGAGGACCCGTACCCCGGGAAGAGTCAGTGCCCGTGGGGGACCTGTACCCCGGGGAGAGTCATTGCCCGTGGGGGACCCGTACCCCGGGGAGAGTCATTGCCCGTGGGGGACCCGTACCCCGGGAAGAGTCAGTGTCCGTGGAGGACCCGTACCCCGGGAAGAGTCAGTGTCCGTGGGGGACCTGTACCCCGGGGAGAGTCATTGCCCGTGGGGGACCCGTACCCCGGGGAGAGTCGATACCTGTGGAGGACCCGTACCCCGGGGAGAGTCATTGCCCGTGGGGGACCCGTACCCCGGGGAGAGTCGATACCTGTGGAGGACCCGTACCCCGGGGAGAGTCATTGCCCGTGGGGGACCCGTACCCCGGGGAGAGTCGATACCTGTGGAGGACCCGTACCCCGGGGAGAGTCATTGCCCGTGGGGGACCCGTACCCCGGGGAGAGTCATTGCCCGTGGGGGACCCGTACCCCGGGGAGAGTCGATACCTGTGGGGGACCCGTACCCCGAGGAGAGTCAGAGTCCGTGGGGGACCTGTACCCCGGGGAGAGTCAGTGTCCGTGGGGGACCCGTACCCCGGGAAGAGTCAGTGTCCGTGAGGACCCGTACCCCGGGGAGAGTCAGTGTCCGTGGGGGACCCGTACCCCGGGAAGAGTCAGTGTCCGTGGGGAGCCGTACCCCGGGGAGAGTCAGTGTCCGTGAGGACTCGTACCCCGGGAAGAGTCAGAGTCCGTGGGGGACCTGTACCCCAGGGAGAGTCAGTGTCCGTGGAGGACCCGTACCCCGGGAAGAGTCAGTGTCCGTGGGGGACCTGTACCCCGGGGAGAGTCAGTGCCCGTGGGGGACCTGTACCCCGGGGAGAGTCAGTGTCCGTGGAGGACCCGTACCCCGGGGAGAGTCAGTGTCCGTGGAGGACCCGTACCCCGGGAAGAGTCAGTGTCCGTGGAGGACCCGTACCCCGGGGAGAGTCAGTGTCCGTGGAGGACCCGTACCCCGGGAAGAGTCAGTGTCCGTGGAGGACCCGTACCCCGGGGAGAGTCAGTGTCCGTGGAGGACCCGTACCCCGGGAAGAGTCAGTGTCCGTGGAGGACCCGTACCCCGGGGAGAGTCAGTGTCCGTGGGGGACCCGTACCCCGGGGAGAGTCAGTGTCCGTGGGGGACCCGTACCCCGGGGAGAGTCGATACCTGTGGAGGACCCGTACCCCGGGGAGAGTCATTGCCCGTGGGGGACCCGTACCCCGGGGAGAGTCATTGCCCATGGGGGACCCGTACCCCGGGGAGAGTCATTGCCCGTGGGGGACCCGTACCCCGGGGAGAGTCGGTGTCCGTGGGGGACCCGTACCCCGGGAAGAGTCAGTGTCCGTGGAGGACCCGTACCCCAGGGAGAGTCGGTGTCCGTGGGGGACCCGTACCCCGGGGAGAGTCATTGCCCGTGGGGGACCCGTACCCCGGGGAGAGTCGGTGTCCGTGGGGGACCCGTACCCCGGGGAGAGTCATTGCCCGTGGGGGACCCGTACCCCGGGGAGAGTCATTGCCTGTGGGGGACCCGTACCCCGGGGAGAGTCATTGCCCGTGGGGGACCCGTACCCCGGGGAGAGTCATTGCCCGTGGGGGACCCGTACCCCGGGGAGAGTCATTGCCTGTGGGGGACCCGTACCCCGGGGAGAGTCATTGCCCGTGGGGGACCCGTACCCCGGGGAGAGTCATTGCCTGTGGGGGACCCGTACCCCAGGGAGAGTCGGTGTCCGTGGGGGACCCGTACCCCGGGGAGAGTCAGTGTCCGTGGGGGACCCGTAGCCCAGGGAGAGTGGGTACCTGTGGGGGACCCGTACCCCGGGGAGAGTCATTGCCCGTGGGGGACCCGTACCCCGGGGAGAGTCATTGCCTGTGGGGGACCCGTACCCCGGGGAGAGTCATTGCCCGTGGGGGACCCGTACCCCGGGGAGAGTCATTGCCCGTGGGGGACCCGTACCCCGGGGAGAGTCATTGCCCGTGGGGGACCCGTACCCCAGGGAGAGTCGATACCTGTGGGGGACCCGTACCCCGGGAAGAGTCATTGCCCGTGGGGGACCTGTACCCCGGGGAGAGTCAGTGTCCGTGGAGGACCCGTACCCCGGGGAGAGTCAGTGTCCGTGGGGGACCCGTACCCCGGGGAGAGTCATTGCCCGTGGGGGACCCGTACCCCAGGGAGAGTCGATACCTGTGGGGGACCCGTACCCCGGGAAGAGTCATTGCCCGTGGGGGACCCGTACCCCGGGGAGAGTCATTGCCCGTGGGGGACCCGTACCCCGGGGAGAGTCGATACCTGTGGGGGACCCGTACCCCGGGGAGAGTCGATACCTGTGGGGGACCCGTACCCCGGGAAGAGTCATTGCCCGTGGGGGACCCGTACCCCGGGGAGAGTCATTGCCCGTGGGGGACCCGTACCCCGGGGAGAGTCGATACCTGTGGGGGACCCGTACCCCGGGGAGAGTCGATACCTGTGGGGGACCCGTACCCCACGTACCTTTCCAAATCCGAGACTGTGGGACCATGCGAAGCTGGTGGAGGTATTGGAATGGAAGAACCTGCTGGAAATATCAAAAGAGTTGGAAGTCACTCGCTGGATTCAAAAGCAGTATCGTCCTCCATCGGAACAATTCCACAGCCCGGTCTGTCAAACCCTTCCCACACATCTCTGGAAAACTATTCATCCAGCTCCAATGGGCTGTCCAAACCGCACCAGCACTGAATCCATACAATCAATTAACACACCAGTCACACGTACTCTCCACTCATGTCTGAGTTCATTCAGGATCATTGCAACTGTCCAGTGACCCCTGGGTTAGAGAGAGGGAGGGAAATCAGCCAGGGTTCCTGCTCCTGATCACTGTCCAGTGACCCCTGGGTTAGAGAGAGAGAGGAAATCAGCCAGGGTTCCTGCTCCTGATCACTGTCCAGTGATCCCTGGGTTAGAGAGAGGGGGGAAATCAGCCAGGGTTCCTGCTCCTGATCCCTGTCCAGTGATCCCTGGGTTAGAGAGAGAGAGAGAGGAAATCAGCCAGGGTTCCTGCTCCTGATCCCTGTCCAGTGATCCCTGGGTTAGAGAGAGAGAGGGGAAATCAGCCAGGGTTCCTGCTCCTGATCCCTGTCCGGTGATCCCTGGGTTAGAGAGAGAGAGAGAGGAAATCAGCCAGGGTTCCTGCTCCTGATCACTGTCCAGTGATCCCTGGGTTAGAGAGAGGGGGGAAATCAGCCAGGGTTCCTGCTCCTGATCCCTGTCCAGTGATCCCTGGGTTAGAGAGAGAGAGAGAGGAAATCAGCCAGGGTTCCTGCTCCTGATCACTGTCCAGTGACCCCTGGGTTAGAGAGAGAGAGGAAATCAGCCAGGGTTCCTGCTCCTGATCACTGTCCAGTGACCCCTGGGTTAGAGAGAGAGGGGAAATCAGCCAGGGTTCCTGCTCCTGATCACTGTCCAGTGACCCCTGGGTTAGAGAGAGAGAGAGGGGGAAATCAGCCAGGGTTCCTGCTCCTGATCACTGTCCAGTGACCCCTGGGTTAGAGAGAGAGAGAGGGGGAAATCAGCCAGGGTTCCTGCTCCTGATCACTGTCCAGTGACCCCTGGGTTAGAGAGAGAGAGAGGGGAAATCAGCCAGGGTTCCTGCTCCTGATCACTGTCCAGTGATCCCTGGGTTAGAGAGAGAGGGGAAATCAGCCAGGGTTCCTGCTCCTGATCACTGTCCAGTGACCCCTGGGTTAGAGAGAGAGAGAGGGGAAATCAGCCAGGGTTCCTGCTCCTGATCACTGTCCAGTGATCCCTGGGTTAGAGAGAGAGGGGAAATCAGCCAGGGTTCCTGCTCCTGATCACTGTCCAGTGACCCCTGGGTTAGAGAGAGAGGGGGAAATCAGCCAGGGTTCCTGCTCCTGATCACTGTCCAGTGATCCCTGGGTTAGAGAGAGAGGGGGAAATCAGCCAGGGTTCATGCTCCTGATCACTGTCCAGTGACCCCTGGGTTAGAGAGAGAGAGGAAATCAGCCAGGGTTCCTGCTCCTGATCACTGTCCAGTGACCCCTGGGTTAGAGAGAGAGGGGAAATCAGCCAGGGTTCCTGCTCCTGATCACTGTCCAGTGACCCCTGGGTTAGAGAGAGAGGGGGAAATCAGCCAGGGTTCCTGCTCCTGATCACTGTCCAGTGACCCCTGGGTTAGAGAGAGAGAGAGGGGGAAATCAGCCAGGGTTCCTGCTCCTGATCACTGTCCAGTGACCCCTGGGTTAGAGAGAGAGAGAGGGGAAATCAGCCAGGGTTCCTGCTCCTGATCACTGTCCAGTGATCCCTGGGTTAGAGAGAGAGGGGAAATCAGCCAGGGTTCCTGCTCCTGATCACTGTCCAGTGACCCCTGGGTTAGAGAGAGAGAGAGGGGAAATCAGCCAGGGTTCCTGCTCCTGATCACTGTCCAGTGATCCCTGGGTTAGAGAGAGAGGGGAAATCAGCCAGGGTTCCTGCTCCTGATCACTGTCCAGTGACCCCTGGGTTAGAGAGAGAGGGGGAAATCAGCCAGGGTTCCTGCTCCTGATCACTGTCCAGTGATCCCTGGGTTAGAGAGAGAGGGGGAAATCAGCCAGGGTTCATGCTCCTGATCACTGTCCAGTGACCCCTGGGTTAGAGAGAGAGAGGAAATCAGCCAGGGTTCCTGCTCCTGATCACTGTCCAGTGACCCCTGGGTTAGAGAGAGAGGGGAAATCAGCCAGGGTTCCTGCTCCTGATCACTGTCCAGTGACCCCTGGGTTAGAGAGAGAGGGGGAAATCAGCCAGGGTTCCTGCTCCTGATCACTGTCCAGTGACCCCTGGGTTAGAGAGAGAGAGAGGGGGAAATCAGCCAGGGTTCCTGCTCCTGATCACTGTCCAGTGACCCCTGGGTTAGAGAGAGAGAGAGGGGAAATCAGCCAGGGTTCCTGCTCCTGATCACTGTCCAGTGATCCCTGGGTTAGAGAGAGAGGGGAAATCAGCCAGGGTTCCTGCTCCTGATCACTGTCCAGTGACCCCTGGGTTAGAGAGAGAGAGAGGGGAAATCAGCCAGGGTTCCTGCTCCTGATCACTGTCCAGTGATCCCTGGGTTAGAGAGAGAGGGGAAATCAGCCAGGGTTCCTGCTCCTGATCACTGTCCAGTGACCCCTGGGTTAGAGAGAGAGAGAGGGGAAATCAGCCAGGGTTCCTGCTCCTGATCACTGTCCAGTGATCCCTGGGTTAGAGAGAGAGGGGAAATCAGCCAGGGTTCCTGCTCCTGATCACTGTCCAGTGACCCCTGGGTTAGAGAGAGAGAGAGGGGAAATCAGCCAGGGTTCCTGCTCCTGATCACTGTCCAGTGACCCCTGGGTTAGAGAGAGAGGGGAAATCAGCCAGGGTTCCTGCTCCTGATCACTGTCCTGTGATCCCTGGGTTAGAGAGAGAGGGGAAATCAGCCAGGGTTCCTGCTCCTGATCACTGTCCAGTGACCCCTGGGTTAGAGAGAGAGAGAGGGGAAATCAGCCAGGGTTCCTGCTCCAGATCACTGTCTAGTGACCCCTGGGTTAGAGAGAGAGGGGAAATCAGCCAGGGTTCCTGCTCCTGATCACTGTCCAGGGATCCCTGGGTTAGAGAGAGAGGGGAAATCAGCCAGGGTTCCTGCTCCTGATCACTGTCCAGTGACCCCTGGGTTAGAGAGAGAGAGAGGGGAAATCAGCCAGGGTTCCTGCTCCTGATCACTGTCCAGTGACCCCTGGGTTAGAGAGAGAGGGGAAATCAGCCAGGGTTCCTGCTCCTGATCACTGTCCAGTGACCCCTGGGTTAGAGAGAGAGGGGAAATCAGCCAGGGTTCCTGCTCCTGATCACTGTCCAGTGACCCCTGGGTTAGAGAGGGGGAAATCAGCCAGGGTTCCTGCTCCTGATCACTGTCCAGTGACCCCCTGGGTTAGAGAGAGGGGGGCGGAAATCAGCCAGGGTTCCTGCTCCTGATCACTGTCCTGTGACCCCTGGGTTAGAGAGAGAGAGAGGGGAAATCAGCCAGGGTTCCTGCTCCTGATCACTGTCCAGTGATCCCTGGGTTAGAGAGAGAGGGGAAATCAGCCAGGGTTCCTGCTCCTGATCACTGTCCAGTGACCCCTGGGTTAGAGAGAGAGAGAGGGGAAATCAGCCAGGGTTCCTGCTCCTGATCACTGTCCAGTGATCCCTGGGTTAGAGAGAGAGGGGAAATCAGCCAGGGTTCCTGCTCCTGATCACTGTCCAGTGATCCCTGGGTTAGAGAGAGAGGGGAAATCAGCCAGGGTTCCTGCTCCTGATCACTGTCCAGTGACCCCTGGGTTAGAGAGAGAGAGAGGGGAAATCAGCCAGGGTTCCTGCTCCTGATCACTGTCCAGTGACCCCTGGGTTAGAGAGAGAGGGGAAATCAGCCAGGGTTCCTGCTCCTGATCACTGTCCAGTGACCCCTGGGTTACAGAGAGGGGAAATCAGCCAGGGTTCCTGCTCCTGATCACTGTCCAGTGACCCCCTGGGTTAGAGAGAGGGGGGGGGAAATCAGCCAGGGTTCCTGCTCCTGATCACTGTCCAGTGACCCCTGGGTTAGAGTGAGAGGGGAAATCAGCCAGGGTTCCTGCTCCTGATCACTGTCCAGTGATCCCTGGGTTAGAGAGAGAGGGGAAATCAGCCAGGGTTCCTGCTCCTGATCACTGTCCAGTGACCCCTGGGTTACAGAGAGGGGAAATCAGCCAGGGTTCCTGCTCCTGATCACTGTCCAGTGACCCCTGGGTTAGAGAGAGAGGGGAAATCAGCCAGGGTTCCTGCTCCTGATCACTGTCCAGTGACCCCTGGGTTAGAGAGAGAGGGGAAATCAGCCAGGGTTCCTGCTCCTGATCACTGTCCAGTGACCCCCTGGGTTAGAGAGAGAGAGGGGGAAATCAGCCAGGGTTCCTGCTCCTGATCACTGTCCAGTGATCCCTGGGTTAGAGATAGAGAGAGGGGAAATCAGCCAGGGTTCCTGCTCCTGATCACTGTCCAGTGACCCCTGGGTTAGAGAGAGAGAGAGGGGAAATCAGCCAGGGTTCCTGCTCCTGATCACTGTCCAGTGACCCCTGGGTTAGAGAGAGAGGGGAAATCAGCCAGGGTTCCTGCTCCTGATCACTGTCCAGTGACCCCTGGGTTACAGAGAGGGGAAATCAGCCAGGGTTCCTGCTCCTGATCACTGTCCAGTGACCCCTGGGTTAGAGAGAGAGGGGAAATCAGCCAGGGTTCCTGCTCCTGATCACTGTCCAGTGACCCCCTGGGTTAGAGAGAGAGAGGGGAAATCAGCCAGGGTTCCTGCTCCTGATCACTGTCCAGTGACCCCCTGGGTTAGAGAGAGAGGGGAAATCAGCCAGGGTTCCTGCTCCTGATCACTGTCCAGTGACCCCCTGGGTTAGAGAGAGAGAGGGGAAATCAGCCAGGGTTCCTGCTCCTGATCACTGTCCAGTGACCCCTGGGTTAGAGAGAGAGAGAGGGGAAATCAGCCAGGGTTCCTGCTCCTGATCGCTGTCCAGTGACCCCTGGGTTAGAGAGAGAGAGGGGAAATCAGCCAGGGTTCCTGCTCCTGATCACTGTCCAGTGACCCCTGGGTTAGAGAGAGAGAGAGGGGAAATCAGCCAGGGTTCCTGCTCCTGATCGCTGTCCAGTGACCCCTGGGTTAGAGAGAGAGAGGGGAAATCAGCCAGGGTTCCTGCTCCTGATCACTGTCCAGTGACCCCTGGATTGAGAAAACTGAAAGTGACGTCACAGGAAAGCTGTGACCTGATTGGCTGGCAGGGAATTTTTACTGAATTTGAAAATAAAACATTGATAAAAATTGACTAATTAATAAGTAGAGTAACGAAACCAGAGGAAAGGATAGCGAAGATGATTCTCGACAGGGGTGAGAGTAACAGGGTAGTTGTTATGGGGGACTTTAACTTTCCAAATATCGACTGGAAATACTATAGTTCGAGTACTTTAGATGGGTCAGTTTTTGTCCAGTGTGTGCAGGAGGGTTTTCTGACACAGTATGTAGACAGGCTAACCAGGGGCGATGCCACATTGGATTTGGTACTGGGTAATGAACCCGGCCAGGTGTTCGATTTAGATGTAGGTGAGCACTTTGGCGATAGTGATCACAATTCGGTTAGGTTTACCTTAGCGATGGGCAGGGACAGGTATATACCGCAGGGCAAGAATTATAGCTGGGGGAAAGGAAATTATGATGCGATTAGGCAAGATTTAGGATGCGTAGGATGGGGAAGGAAACTGCAGGGGATGGGAACAATCGAAATGTGGAGCTTATTCAAGGAGCAGCTACTGCGTGTCCTTGATAAGTATGTACCTGTCAGGCAGGGAGGAAGTTGTCGAGCGAGGGAGCCGTGGTTTACTAAAGAAGTTGAAGCGCTTGTCAAGAGGAAGAAGAAGGCTTATGTTAGGATGAGACGTGAAGGCTCAGTTAGGGCGCTTGAGAGTTACAAGCTAGCCAGGAAGGATCTAAAGGGAGAGATAAGAAGAGCAAGGAGAGGACACGAGAAGTCATTGGCGGATAGGATCAGGGAAAACCCTAAGGCTTTCTATAGGTATATCAGGAATAAAAGAATGACTAGAGTTAGATTAGGGCCAATCAAGGATAGTAGTGGGAAGTTGTGTGCGGAATCAGAGGAGATAGGGGAAGCGTTAAATGAATATTTTGCGTCAGTATTGACAGTAGAGAAAGAAAATGTTGTCGAGGAGAATACTGAGATTCAGGCTACTAGGCTAGATGGGATTGAGATTCACAAGGAGGAGGTGTTAGCAATTTTGGAAAGTGTGAAAATAGATAAGTCCCCTGGGCCAGATGGGATTTATCCTAGGATTCTCTGGGAAGCTAGGGAGGAGATTGCAGAGCCTTTGTCCTTGATCTTTATGTCGTCATTGTCGACAGGAATAGTGCCGGAAGACTGGAGGATAGCAAATGTTGTCCCCTTGTTCAAGAAGGGGAGTAGAGACAGCCCTGGTAATTATAGACCTGTGAGCCTTACTTCGGTTGTGGGTAAAATGTTGGAAAAGATTATAAGAGACAGGATTTATAATCATCTTGAAAAGAATAAGTTCATTAGCGATAGTCAGCACGGTTTTGTGAAAGGTAGGTCGTGCCTCACAAACCTTATTGAGTTTTTCGAGAAGGTGACCAAACAGGTGGATGAGGGTAAAGCAGTGGATGTGGTGTATATGGATTTCAGTAAGGCGTTTGATAAGGTTCCCCACGGTAGGCTATTGCAGAAAATACGGAAGTATGGGATTGAAGGTGATTTAGTGCTTTGGATCAGAAATTGGCTAGCTGAAAGAAGACAGAGGGTGGTGGTTGATGGCAAATGTTCATCCTGGAGTTTAGTTACTAGTGGTGTACCACAAGGATCTGTTTTGGGGCCACTGCTGTTTGTCATTTTTATAAACGACCTGGATGAGGGTGTAGAAGGGTGGGTTAGTAAATTTGCGGATGACACGAAGGTCAGTGGAGTTGTGGATAGTGCCGAAGGATGTTGTAGGGTACAGAGGGACATAGATAGGCTGCAGAGCTGGGCTGAGAGATGGCAAATGGAGTTTAATGCGGAAAAGTGTGAGGTGATTCACTTTGGAAGGAGTAACAGCAATGCAGAGTACTGGGCTAATGGGAAGATTCTTGGTAGTGTAGATGAACAGAGAGATCTTGGTATCCAGGTACATAAATCCCTGAAAGTTGCCACCCAGGTTAATAGGGCTGCTAAGAAGGCATATGGTGTGTTAGCTTTTATTAGTAGGGGGATCGAGTTTCGGAGCTACGAGGTCATGCTGCAGCAGTCCAAAACTCTGGTGAGACCGCACCTGGAGTATTGCGTGCAGTTCTGGTCACCGCATTATAGGAAGGATGTGGAAGCTTTGGAAAGGGTGCAGAGGAGATTTACTAAGATGTTGCCTGGTATGGAGGGAAGGTCTTACGAGGAAAGGCTGAGGGACTTGAGGTTGTTTTCGTTGGAGAGAAGGAGGAGGAGAGGTGACTTAATAGAGACATATAAGATAATCAGAGGGTTAGATAGGGTGGATAGTGAGAGTCTTTTTCCTCGGATGGTGATGGCAAACACGAGGGGACATAGCTTTAAGTTGAGGGGTGACAGATATAGGATAGATGTTAGAGGTAGTTTCTTTACTCAGAGAGTAGTAGGGGCGTGGAACGCCCTGCCTGCAGCAGTAGTAGACTCGCCAACTTTAAGGGCATTTAAGTGGTCATTGGATAGACATATGGATGAAAATGGAATAGTGTAGGTCAGATGGTTTCACAGGTCGGCACAACATCGAGGGCCGAAGGGCCTGTACTGCGCTGTAATGTTCTAATTCGAATAACAGAGGGAGGAGATTACTGTATTTAGTCTGCATTTAATATTTATAGTAGGAATCTAACACTAGGGACCACATAGTTATTATAACAATTTAGTAAGGATTTAATAAGTATTTATTTATCTTAAATTAATTTATTAATTAGTGCTAGAAATGTCAGTTAGAGGGGTGAAGTGCTTCACCTGTGAGATGTGGGAGGTCCGTGACACTTCCAGCGTTCCGGACTCCTACATCTGCAGGAAGTGTACCCAGTTGCAGCTCCTCACAGACCGCATGGATCAGTTGAAGCGGCAACTGGATGCACTTAGGAGCATGCAGGTGGCAGGAAGTGTCATAGACAGGAGTTTTAGAGAAGTGGTTACACCCAAGGTGCAGGCAGATAGATGGGTGACCGCTAGAAGGGGCAGGCAGTCAGTGCAGGAATCCCCTGTGGCTGTCCCCCTCTCTAACAAGTATACCGTTTTGGATACTGTTGGGGGGGATGGCCTATCAGGGGCAAACAGCAGCAGCCAGAGTAGTGGCACCACGGCTGGCACTGTTGTTCAGCAGGGAGGGACAAAGTGCAGAAGAGCAATAGTTATAGGGGACTCTATAGTCAGGGGCACAGGTAGGTGCTTCTGTGAACATGAAAGAGACTCCAGGAAGGTATGTTGCCTCCCTGGTGCCAGGGTCAAGGATGTCTCTGAACGGCCAAGGGGCATTCTGAAGGGGGAGGGTGAACAGCCAGAGGTTGTGGTACACATCGGTACCAATGACATAGGCAGGAAGAGTGACGAGGTCCTGCAGGGGGAGTTTAGGGAGTTAGGTAGAAAGTTAAAAGACAAGACCTCTAGGGTTGTAATCTCGGGATTACTCCCTGTGCCATGTGCCAGTGAGGCTAGAAATAGG
Organism: Heterodontus francisci; assembly: GCF_036365525.1. Lineage (NCBI taxonomy): Eukaryota > Metazoa > Chordata > Chondrichthyes > Heterodontiformes > Heterodontidae > Heterodontus > Heterodontus francisci. The sequence goes on along the minus strand of NW_027141810.1, from coordinate 192,650 downwards.
AAGATAGTGCAGCTAAACACGTGGCTGAGCAGCTGGTGTAGAAGGGAGGGTTTCTGGACCATTGGGATCTCTTCAGGGACAGGTGGGACCTGTACAAGAAGGACGGGTTGAATCTAAACTGGAGGGGCACTAATATCCTGGCTGCAAGGTTTGCTAGCATCACTTGGGAGGGTTTAAACTAGTGAGGCAGGGGGGTGGGAACCAGAGCAATAGGACAGCTAGTGAAATAAATGAGGGGGAACGAGTAAATAAGGCCAGTAAGACTAAGAGGAAGAGCAGGCAGGGAGATGTTGCGGAGCACAGCGGGACTGGTGGTCTGAAGTGCATTTGTTTCAATGCGAGAAGTATAACAGGTAAGGCAGATGAACTTAGAGCTTGGATTAGTACTTGGAAATATGATGTTGTTGCTACTACAGAGACTTGGTTGAGGGAAGGACCGGATTGGCAGCTAAATGTTCCAGGAATTAGAAGCTTCAGGCGGGATAGAGGGGGATGTAAAAGGGGTGGGGGAGTTGCATTACTGGTTAAGGAGAATATCACAGCTGTACTGCGGGAGGACACCTCGGAGGGGTCATGCAGCGAGGCAATATGGGTGGAGCTCAGGAATAGGAAGGGTGCAGTCACGATGTTGGGGGTTTTCTACAGGCCTCCCAACATCCAGCGGGAGGTAGAGGAGCAGATATGTCGACAGATTTTGGAAAGATGTAAAGGTAACAGGGTTGTAGTGGTGGGTGATTTTAACTTTCCCTATATTGACTGGGACTCACTTAGTGCTAGGGGCTTGGAACGGGCAGAATTTGTAAGGAGCATCCAGGAGGGCTTCTTGAAACAATATGTAGATAGTCCAACTAGGGATGGGGCCGTACTGGACCTGGTATTGGGGAATGAGCCCGGCCAGATGGTCGAAGTTTCAGTGGGGGAGCATTTCGGGAACAGTGACCATAATTCCGTAAGTTTTAAGGTACTTGTGGATAAGGATAAGAGTAGTCCTCGGGTGAAGGTGCTAAATTGGGGGAAGGCTAATTATAACAATATTAGGCAGGAACTGAAGAATTTAGATTGGGGGCGGCTGTTTGAGGGTAAATCAACATCTGACATGTGGGAGTCTTTCAAACGTCAGTTGATTAGAATCCAGGACCAGCATGTTCCTGTGAGGAAGAAGGATAAGTTTGGCAAGTTTCGGGAACCTTGGATAACGCGGGATATTGTGAACCTAGTCAAAAAGAAAAAGGAAGCATTCGTTAGGGCTGGAAGGCTAGGAACAGACGAATCCCTTGAGGAATTTCTCTCTCTCTCTCTCTCTGTTTCTCTCTCTCTCCCTCTCTCTCTTTCTGTCTCTCTGCTTGTTTCTCTCTGTTTCTTTTTCTCTTTCTCTGTTTCTCTCCCTCTCTCTCTGTTTCTCTCCCTCGCTTTCAGTTTCTCTCTCTCTTTCACTCTGTTTCTCTCTCTCTTTCACTCTGTTTCTCTCTCTCTTTCACTCTGTTTCTCTCTCTCTTTCACTCTGTTTCTCTCTCTCTTTCACTCTGTTTCTCTCTCTCTTTCACTCTGTTTCTCTCTCTCTTTCACTCTGTTTCTCTCTCTGTGTTTCTTTTTCTCTTTCTCTCTGTTTCTCTCCCTCGCTTTCACTGTTTTTTTCTCTCTCTTTCACTCTGTTTCTCTCTCTCTTTCACTGTTTCCCTCTCTCTCTTTCACTGTTTCCCTTTCTCTCTTTATTTCTCTGTTTCTCTCTGTCTGTTTTCTCTGTTTTTTCTCTCTCTCGGTTTCTCTCCCTCTGTTTCTCTCCCTCTCTCTCTCTCTTTCTGTCTCTGCTTGTTTCTCTCTCTCTTTCTCTGTTTCTTTTTCTCTTTCTCTCTGTTTCTTTTTCTCTTTCTCCCTGTTTCTTTTTCTCTTTCTCTCTGTTTCTTTTTCTCTTTCTCTCTGTTTCTTTTTCTCTTTCTCTCTGTTTCTCTCCCTCGCTTTCAGTTTTTCTCTCTCTCTTTCACTCTGTTTCTCTCTCTCTTTCACTCTGTTTCTCTCTCTCTTTCACTCTGTTTCTCTCTCTCTTTCACTCTGTTTCTCTCTCTCTTTCACTCTGTTTCTCTCTCTCTTTCACTCTGTTTCTCTCTCTCTTTCACTCTGTTTCTCTCTCTCTTTCACTCTGTTTCTCTCTCTCTTTCACTCTGTTTCTCTCCCTCTCTCTCTGTTTCTCTCCCTCTCTCTCTGTTTCTCTCCCTCTCTCTCTGTTTCTCTCCCTCTCTCTCTGTTTCTCTCCCTCTCTCTCTGTTTCTCTCCCTCTCTCTCTGTTTCTCTCCCTCTCTCTCTGTTTCTCTCCCTCTCTCTCTGTTTCTCTCCCTCGCTTTCACTGTTTTTCTCTCTTTCACTCTGTTTCCCTCTCTCTCTCTATTTCTCTCTGTCTGTTTTCTCTGTTTTTTCTCTCTCTCGGTTTCTCTCCCTCTCTCTCTGTTTCTCTCCCTCGCTTTCACTGTTTTTCTCTCTCTCTTTCACTCTGTTTCCCTCTCTCTCTCTCTCTGTCTGTTTTCTCTGTTTTTTCTCTCTCAGTTTCTCTCCCTCTCTCTGTTTCTCTCCCTCTCTGTATAAAGACAGTAGGAAGGAACTTAAGCAAGGAGTCAGGAGGGCTAAAAAGGGTCATGAAAAGTCATTGGCAAACAGGATTAAGGAAAATCCCAAGGCTTTTTATACGTATATAAAGAGCAAGAGGGTAACTAGGGAAAGGGTTGGCCCACTCAAGGACGGAGAAGGAAATCTATGTGTGGAGCCAGAGGAAATAGGCGAGGTACTAAATGAGTACTTTTATATCAGTATTCACCAAAGAGAAGGACTTGGTGGATGATGAGCCTAGGGAAGGGAGTGTAGATAGTCTCAGTCATCTCATTATCAAAAAGGAGGAGGTGTTGGGTGTCTTGCAAAGCATTAGGTAGATAAGTTCCCAGGGCCTGATGGGATCTACCCCAGAATACTGAGGGAGGCAAGAGAAGAAATTGCTGGGGCCTTGACAGAAATCTTTGTATCCTCATTGGCTACAGGTGAGGTCCCAGAGGACTGGAGAATAGCCAATGTTGTTCCTTTGTTTAAGAAGGGTAGCAAGGATAATCCAGGAAATTATAGGCCGGTGAGCCTTACGTCAGTGGTAGGGAAATTATTAGAGAGGATTCTTCGGGACAGGATTTACTCCCATTTGGAAACAAACAAACTTATTAGCGAGAGGCAGCATGGTTTTGTGAAGGGGAGGTCGTGTCTCACTAATTTGATTGAGCTTTTTGAGGAAGTGATGAAGATGATTGATGAAGGAAGGGCAGTGGATGTTATCTATATGGACTTCAGTAAAGCCTTTGACAAGGTCCCTCATGGCAGACTGATACAAAAGGTGAAGTCACACGGGATCAGAGGGGAGCTGGCAAGATGGATACAGAACTGGCTCGGTCATAGAAGACAGAGGGTAGCAGTGGATGGGTGTTTTTCTGAATGGAGGGATGTGACTAGTGGTGTTCCGCAGGGATCAGTGCTGGGACCTTTGCTCTTTGTAGTATATATAAATGATTTGGAGGAAAATGTAGCTGGTCTGATTAGTAAGTTTGCGGACGACACAAAGGTTGGTGGAGTTGCGGATAGTGATGAGGATTGTCAGAGGATACAGCAGGATACAGATCGGTTGAAGACTTGGGCGGAGAAATGGCAGATGGAGTTTAATCCGGACAAATGTGAGGTAATGCATTTTGGAAGATCTAATACAGGTGAGAAGTATACAGTAAATGGCAGAACCCTTAGGAGTATTGACAGGCAGAGAGATCTGGGCATACAGGTCCACAGGTCACTGAAAGTGGCAACGCAGGTGGACAAGATAGTCAAGAAGGCATACGGCATGCTTGCCTTCATCGGTCGGGGCATAGAGTATAAAAATTGGCAAGTCATGCTGCAGCTGTACACAACCTTAGTTAGGCCACACTTAGAATATTGCGTGCAATTCTGGTCGCCACACTACCAGAAGGATGTGGAGGCTTTGGAGAGGGTACAGAAGAGGTTTACCAGGATGTTGCCTGGTCTGGAGGACATTAGCTATGAGGAGAGGTTGGATAAACTCGGATTGTTTTCACTGGAACGACAGAGGTGGAGGGGCGACATGATAGAGGTTTACAAAGTTATGAGCGGCATGGACAGAGTGGATAGTCAGAAGCTTTTTCCCCAGGGTGGAAGAGTCAGTTACTAGGGGACATAGGTTTAAGGTGCGAGGGGCAAAGTTTAGAGGGGATGTGCGAGGCAAGTTCTTTACACAGAGGGTGGTGAGTGCCTGGAACTTGCTGCCGGGGGAGGTGGTGGAAGCAGGTACGATAGCGATGTTTAAGAGACATCTTGACAAATACATGAATAGGATGGGAATAGAGGGATACGGACCCCGGAAGTGCAGAAGGTTTTAGTTTCGACAGGCATCAAGATCAGCGCAGGCTTGGAGGGCCGAATGGCCTGTTCCTGTGCTGTACTGTTCTTTGGATCTCCCTCTCACTATTTGGGGGTCATTGTACCCTCCTAGTAGTGTGGCTGCCCCTTTTTTATTTCTGAGCTCAACCCATGTGGCCTCATTGGATGATTCATTTAGCGTATCATCCCTCCTCACAGCTGTAATAGAATCTTTTGCCAATAATGCTGCACCTCCTCCTTTTTTATCTCCTCTCTATCCTGCCTGAAAACTTTATATCCAGGGATGTTGAGCTGTATTTTTTTGCCCCTCTTTAAGCCAAGTTTCCGTTATAGCAATGATATTGTGTTGCCATGGGTGCCCGTCTATGCCCTCAGCTCATCGGCTTTATTTGCTATACTCTTTGCATTTTAATAAATACCCTTTAACACTGTCAAATTCCTGTACAGCACACTTTTTAACCGTTACTTCTTCTGTCTTTCAGAGTCACTTGCTAATTTTCTGCCTCCCGTTCCCTGCCCTGAATTTGTCCTATCTGAAACTGCCCTCAGGTTCCCATCCCCCTGCCAATCTAGTTTAAACCATCCCCAACAGCACGAGCAAACCTTCCTGCAAGGATATTCATCCTGGTCCTGTTCAGGTGTAGACCGCCCGGCTTGTACAGGTCCCACCTTCCCCAGAACCAGTCCCAATGGCCCAGAAATCTGAGGCCCTCCCTCCTGCACCATCTCTCCAGCCACACATTTATCTGGCGTATTCTCCCATTTCTATGCTCAGTAACATGTGGCCTTGGGAGTAATCTGCAGATTACTACCTTTGAGCTCCTGCTTGCTAATCTCGTTCTTAACTCCCCGTACCCCGGGGAAAGTCGGTGCACATGGAGACCTGTTCTCCGGGGAGAGTTACTGCCAGTGGGGACCCATAGCCCGTGGAGAGTCACTGCTCGTGGGGACCCGTACCACGGGGAGCGTCAACGCACAAGGGGGCTTGTACCCCAGGGAGAGTGTGTGCCCGTGGGGACCCATACCCCTGGGAGAGTTGGTGCCTGTGAGGACCTGTAACCCGGGAAGAGTCAGTGCCCCTGGGGACCCGGACTCCAGGGACAGCTGGTGCCCGTGGGGACCTGTAACCCATGGAGAGTCGGTGCCTGTGGGGACCCATAACCCGGGGAGAATCGGCGCACAAGGGGACGCATACCCGGCCTCTAAAGCCTCCCATTTGTCCCAACTTTATACAAGAGGTATAGGTCGATCACAGACTTCTGCTCAAACATGTACCTCAGCTGGAACAAGTGTAGAAAGGAGGAAGTGGGTGTGAGCAGCCTGGCAGAGCTGCAGGATCGCAGAAGACAGGAGCCCCTCGCTGACTCATTCTGATGTACCAGACGTGCCATCTCCGATCGACACTGCCACAGGAAGTCCAGCATCTGTCACAGGAAAATGAGAGTAAAAGATCCCACAAGAGTAAAGGGGCATTCTCCCCAACATTTATCACTCGTCCCAGATCACCGGCTGGGTCATTATTTCATTGCTGTATGTGGGATCTTGCTGTGTGCAAATTGGTTGCCTAGTATCCCCCACTAACCGTGACCACACTTCAGAAGTATTTCATTGGCTGCCACATTTTCGACATTAACAGTAACAGAGACAGAGAGAAAAGGAATGAATGGACACGGCTTAGAGAGAGAAAGAGAGAGAGACTGTGAGGGTGAGAAAGAGAGAGAGAGAGAGACTGTGAGGGAGAGTGAGAGAGAGAGAGAGAGACTGTGAGGGAGAGTGAGAGAGAGAGACTGTGAGGGAGAGTGAGAGAGAGAGACTGTGAGGGAGAGGAGAGAGAGAGGACTGTGAGGGAGAGTGAGAGAGAGAGAGAGAGACTGTGAGGGAGAGTGAGAGAGAGAGACTGTGAGGGAGAGTGAGAGAGAGAGAGAGAGACTGTGAGGGAGAGTGAGAGAGAGAGACTGTGAGGGAGAGTGAGAGAGAGAGAGAGACTGTGAGGGAGAGTGAGAGAGAGAGACTGTGAGGGAGAGAAAGAGAGAGAGAGAGAGACTGTGAGGGAGAGTGAGAGAGAGAGACTGTGAGGGAGAGAAAGAGAGAGAGAGAGAGACTGTGAGGGAGAGTGAGAGAGAGAGAGAGAGACTGTGAGGGAGAGTGAGAGAGAGAGACTGTGAGGGAGAGTGAGAGAGAGAGACTGTGAGGGAGAGTGAGAGAGAGAGAGACTGTGAGGGAGAGTGAGAGAGAGAGACTGTGAGGGAGAGTGAGAGAGAGAGACTGTGAGGGAGAGTGAGAGAGAGAGAGAGAGACTGTGAGGGAGAGTGAGAGAGAGAGACTGTGAGGGAGAGTGAGAGAGAGAGAGAGAGACTGTGAGGGAGAGTGAGAGAGAGAGACTGTGAGGGAGAGAGAGAGAGAGAGAGACTGTGAGGGAGAGTGAGAGAGAGAGAGACTGTGAGGGAGAGTGAGAGAGAGAGACTGTGAGGGAGAGTGAGAGAGAGAGAGAGACTGTGAGGAGAGTGAGAGAGAGAGACTGTGAGGGAGAGTGAGAGAGAGAGAGAGACTGTGAGGGAGAGTGAGAGAGAGAGAGAGAGACTGTGAGGGAGAGTGAGAGAGAGAGACTGTGAGGGAGAGTGAGAGAGAGAGAGAGACTGTGAGGGAGAGTGAGAGAGAGAGACTGTGAGGGAGAGAAAGAGAGAGAGAGAGAGACTGTGAGGGAGAGTGAGAGAGAGAGAGAGAGACTGTGAGGGAGAGTGAGAGAGAGAGACTGTGAGGGAGAGTGAGAGAGAGAGACTGTGAGGGAGAGTGAGAGAGAGAGAGACTGTGAGGAGAGTGAGAGAGAGAGACTGTGAGGGAGAGTGAGAGAGAGAGAGAGAGACTGTGAGGGAGAGTGAGAGAGAGAGACTGTGAGGGAGAGTGAGAGAGAGAGAGAGAGACTGTGAGGGAGAGTGAGAGAGAGAGACTGTGAGGGAGAGTGAGAGAGAGAGACTGTGAGGGAGAGAGAGAGAGAGAGACTGTGAGGGAGAGAGAGAGAGAGAGACTGTGAGGGAGAGAGAGAGAGAGAGACTGTGAGGGAGAGTGAGAGAGAGAGACTGTGAGGGAGAGTGAGAGAGAGAGACTGTGAGGGAGAGTGAGAGAGAGAGACTGTGAGGAGAGTGAGAGAGAGAGACTGTGAGGGAGAGTGAGAGAGAGAGACTGTGAGGGAGAGTGAGAGAGAGAGACTGTGAGGGAGAGTGGAGAGAGAGAGACTGTGAGGGAGAGTGAGAGAGAGAGACTGTGAGGGAGAGTGAGAGAGAGAGACTGTGAAGGAGAGTGAGAGAGAGAGAGACTGTGAGGGAGAGTGAGAGAGAGAGAGAGAGACTGTGAGGGAGAGTGAGAGAGAGAGACTGTGAGGGAGAGTGAGAGAGAGAGAGAGACTGTGAGGGAGAGTGAGAGAGAGAGAGAGAGACTGTGAGGGAGAGTGAGAGAGAGAGACTGTGAGGGAGAGTGAGAGAGAGAGAGACTGCGAGGGAGAGAGAGAGAGAGACTGTGAGGGAGAGTGAGAGAGAGAGACTGTGAGGGAGAGTGAGAGAGAGAGACTGTGAGGGAGAGTGAGAGAGAGAGACTGTGAGGAGAGTGAGAGAGAGAGAGACTGTGAGGGAGAGTGAGAGAGAGAGAGACTGCGAGGGAGAGAGAGAGAGAGAGAGACTGTGAGGGAGAGTGAGAGAGAGAGACTGTGAGGGAGAGTGAGAGAGAGAGAGAGACTGTGAGGGAGAGTGAGAGAGAGAGAGAGAGACTGTGAGGGAGAGTGAGAGAGAGAGACTGTGAGGGAGAGTGAGAGAGAGAGAGAGAGACTGTGAGGGAGAGTGAGAAGAGAGAGAGAGACTGTGAGGGAGAGTGAGAGAGAGAGACTGTGAGGGAGAGTGAGAGAGAGAGAGAGAGACTGTGAGGGAGAGTGAGAGAGAGAGACTGTGAGGGAGAGTGAGAGAGAGAGAGAGAGACTGTGAGGGAGAGTGAGAGAGAGAGAGAGAGACTGTGAGGGAGAGTGAGAGAGAGAGAGAGAGACTGTGAGGGAGAGTGAGAGAGAGAGACTGTGAGGGAGAGTGAGAGAGAGAGAGAGAGACTGTGAGGGAGAGTGAGAGAGAGAGACTGTGAGGGAGAGTGAGAGAGAGAGACTGTGAGGGAGAGAGAGAGAGAGAGAGACTGTGAGGGAGAGAGAGAGAGAGAGACTGTGAGGAGAGTGAGAGAGAGAGACTGTGAGGGAGAGTGAGAGAGAGAGAGAGACTGTGAGGGAGAGTGAGAGAGAGAGAGAGAGACTGTGAGGGAGAGTGAGAGAGAGAGACTGTGAGGGAGAGTGAGAGAGAGAGAGAGACTGTGAGGGAGAGTGAGAGAGAGAGACTGTGAGGGAGAGAAAGAGAGAGAGAGAGAGACTGTGAGGGAGAGTGAGAGAGAGAGAGAGAGACTGTGAGGGAGAGTGAGAGAGAGAGACTGTGAGGGAGAGTGAGAGAGAGAGACTGTGAGGGAGAGTGAGAGAGAGAGAGACTGTGAGGGAGAGTGAGAGAGAGAGACTGTGAGGGAGAGTGAGAGAGAGAGAGAGAGACTGTGAGGGAGAGTGAGAGAGAGAGACTGTGAGGGAGAGTGAGAGAGAGAGAGAGAGACTGTGAGGGAGAGTGAGAGAGAGAGACTGTGAGGGAGAGTGAGAGAGAGAGACTGTGAGGGAGAGAGAGAGGGAGAGACTGTGAGGGAGAGAGAGAGAGAGAGACTGTGAGGGAGAGAGAGAGAGAGAGACTGTGAGGGAGAGTGAGAGAGAGAGACTGTGAGGGAGAGTGAGAGAGAGAGACTGTGAGGGAGAGTGAGAGAGAGAGACTGTGAGGGAGAGTGAGAGAGAGAGACTGTGAGGGAGAGTGAGAGAGAGAGACTGTGAGGGAGAGTGAGAGAGAGAGACTGTGAGGGAGAGTGAGAGAGAGAGACTGTGAGGGAGAGTGAGAGAGAGAGACTGTGAAGGAGAGTGAGAGAGAGAGAGACTGTGAGGAGAGGTGAGAGAGAGAGAGAGAGACTGTGAGGGAGAGTGAGAGAGAGAGACTGTGAGGGAGAGTGAGAGAGAGAGAGAGACTGTGAGGGAGAGTGAGAGAGAGAGAGAGAGACTGTGAGGGAGAGTGAGAGAGAGAGACTGTGAGGGAGAGTGAGAGAGAGAGAGACTGCGAGGAGAGAGAGAGAGAGACTGTGAGGGAGAGTGAGAGAGAGAGACTGTGAGGGAGAGTGAGAGAGAGAGACTGTGAGGGAGAGTGAGAGAGAGAGACTGTGAGGGAGAGTGAGAGAGAGAGAGACTGTGAGGGAGAGTGAGAGAGAGAGAGACTGCGAGGGAGAGAGAGAGAGAGACTGCGAGGGAGAGTGAGAGAGAGAGACTGTGAGGAGAGTGAGAGAGAGAGACTGTGAGGGAGAGTGAGAGAGAGAGACTGTGAGGGAGAGTGAGAGAGAGACTGTGAGGGAGAGTGAGAGAGAGAGACTGTGAGGGAGAGTGAGAGAGAGAGACTGTGAGGGAGAGTGAGAGGAGAGACTGTGAGGGAGAGTGAGAGAGAGAGACTGTGAGGGAGAGTGAGAGAGAGAGAGACTGTGAGGGAGAGTGAGAGAGAGAGAGACTGTGAGGGAGAGTGAGAGAGAGAGACTATGAGGAGAGTGAGAGAGAGAGAGAGAGACTGTGAGGGAGAGTGAGAGAGAGAGAGAGAGAGACTGTGAGGGAGAGTGAGAGAGAGAGAGAGACTGTGAGGGAGAGTGAGAGAGAGAGACTGTGAGGGAGAGTGAGAGAGAGAGACTGTGAGGGAGAGTGAGAGAGAGAGAGACTGTGAGGGAGAGTGAGAGAGAGAGAGAGGGACTGTGAGGGAGAGTGAGAGAGAGAGACTGTGAGGGAGAGTGAGAGAGAGAGACTGTGAGGGAGAGTGAGAGAGAGAGAGACTGTGAGGGAGAGTGAGAGAGAGACTGTGAGGGAGAGTGAGAGAGAGACAGAGAGAGACTGTGAGGGAGAGTGAGAGAGAGAGAGAGACTGTGAGGGAGAGTGAGGGAGAGTGAGAGAGAGACTGTGAGGGAGAGTGAGAGGGAGGGAGAGAGAGAGAGAGACTGTGAGGGAGAGTGAGAGAGAGAGAGAGAGACAGTGAGAGAGAGAGAGAGAGAGACTGTGAGAGACAGTGAGAGAGAGAGAGAGAGAGACTGTGAGGGAGAGTGAGAGAGAGAAAGACTGTGAGGGAGAGTGAGAGAGAGAAAGACTGTGAGGGAGAGTGAGAGAGAGAGTGAGAGAGAGAGAGACTGTGTAGGGAGAGTGAGAGAGAGAGTGAGAGAGAGAGAGACTGTGAGGGAGAGTGAGAGAGAGAGAGAGAGACAGTGAGAGAGAGAGAGCGTGAGAGAGTGAGAGAGAGAGAGACTGTGAGGGAGAGTGAGAGAGAGAGAGAGAGACAGTGAGAGAGAGAGAGAGAGACTGTGAGAGCCAGTGAGAGAGAGAGAGAGAGAGACTGTGAGGAGAGTGAGAGAGAGAAAGACTGTGAGGGAGAGTGAGAGAGAGAAAGACTGTGAGGGAGAGTGAGAGAGAGAAAGACTGTGAGGGAGAGTGAGAGAGACTGTGTGTGTGAGAGAGAGAGAGAGAGAGAGAGAGAGACTGTGAGAGAGACAGAGAGAGACTGTGAGGGAGAGTGAGAGAGAGAGACTGTGAGGGAGAGTGAGAGAGAGAATGAGAGAGAGACTGTGAGGGAGATTGAGAGAGAGACTGTGAGGGAGAGTGAGAGAGAGACTGTGAGGGAGAGTGAGAGAGAGACTGTGAGGGAGAGTGAGAGAGAGAGAGTGAGAGAGAGAGCGTGAGAGAGTGAGAGAGAGAGAGTGAGGGAGAGGGAGAGTGAGGGAGAGGGAGAGTGAGAGAGAGAGAGAGATTGTGAGGGAGAGAGAGAGAGAGTGAGAGAGAAAGAGAGAGAGAGTGTGAGGGAGAGAGAGTGAGAGGGAGAGTGAGAGAGACTGTGAGGAAAGTGAGAGAGACTGTGAGGGAAAGTGAGAGAGACTGTGAGGGAAAGTGAGAGAGAGTGAGAGAGAGAGAGAGAGAGAGAGAGAGAGAGAGAGAGAGAGACTGTGAGGGAGAGTGAGAGAGAGCGACTGTGAGGGAGAGTGAGAGAGACTGTGAGGGAGAGTGAGAGAGAGACTGAGGAAGAGTGAGAGAGAGGGAGAGACTGTGAGGGAGAGTGTGAGAGAGAGAGAGAGACTGTGAGGGAGAATGAGAGAGAGAGGAGAGACTGTGAGGGAGAGTGAGAGACTGTGAGGGAGAGTGAGAGAGAGAGAGACTGTGAGGGAGAGTGAGAGAGAGGAGAGACTGTGAGGGAGAGTGAGAGAGAGAGAGAGAGAGAGAGGGACTGTGAGGGAGAGTGAGAGAGAGAGAGAGACTGTGAGGGAGAGTGAGAGACTGTGAGGGCGAGTGAGAGAGAGACTGTGAGGGAGAGTGAGAGAGAAAGAGAGAGACTGTGAGGGAGAGTGAGAGAGAGACTGTGAGGGAGAGTGAGAGAGAAAGAGAGAGACTGTGAGGGAGAGTGAGAGAGAGAGACTGTGAGGGAGAGTGAGAGAGAGAGACTGTGAGGGAGAGAAAGAGAGAAAGCCTGTGAGGGAGAGAGAGAGAGAGAGACTGTGAGGGAGAGTGAGAGAGAGATGTGGGGAGGGAGAGTGAGAGAGAGAGACTGTGAGGGAGAGTGAGAGAGAGATGTGGGGAGGGAGACAGACAGATTGAGTCAGACAGGGCGACAGAGCGAGGAGGGGAGACTAATAGAACACTTGCCATCTCTCGGTCTCCACTGTCTCTCTCTCTCCCTCCAGCTTCTCCCTTTCGTGTTGTCTTCCCCCGTCTCTCTCATTCCCTTTCCCCATCTCTATCTAACCCACATCCCTCCCACTCCCTCTCTATCCCTCCGTCTCCCTCCCCGCATCTCTCTCTCACTCCCCGCATTTCTCTCCCACACTCTCTATCCCTCCGTCTCTCTCCCCGCATCTCCCTCCCACTCCCTCTCTATCCCTCCGTCTCTCTCCCCGCATCTCCCTCCCACTCCCTCTCTATCCCTCCGTCTCCCTCCCCGCATCTCTCTCTCTCTCCCTCCCCATCCCTCCGTCTCCCTCCCCGCATCTCTCTCTCACTCTCCCTCCCCGCATCTCCCTCCCACTCCCTCTCTATCCCTCCATCTCCCTCCCGCATCTCCCTCCCACTCCTCTCTATCCCTCCGTCTCCCTCCCCGCATCTCTCTCTCTCTCCCTCCCCATCCCTCCGTCTCCCTCCCCGCATCTCTCTCTCACTCTCTCTCCCCGCATCTCCCTCCCACTCCCTCTCTATCCCTCCGTCACCCTCCCCGCATCTCCCTCCCACTCCCTCTCTATCCCTCCGTCTCCCTCCCCGCATCTCCCTCCCACTCCCTCTCTATCCCTCCATCTCTCTCCCCGCATCTCTCTCTCACTCTCCCTCCCCTCCCTCTCTATCCCTCTGTCTCTCTCCCCCTCCCCCTCCATCTCTATCCCTCTGTCTCTCTCCCCGCATCTCCCTCCCACTCCCTCTCTATCCCTCCATCTCTCTCCCCGCATCTCTCTCACTCTCCCTCCCTATCCCTCTGTCTCTCCCCCGCATCTCTCTCTCTCCCCTGCCCGCATCTCCCTCCCACTCCCTCTCTATCCCTCCATCTCTCTCCCCGCATCTCTCTCTCACTCTCCCTCCCCCTCCCTCTCTATCCCTGTCTCTCTCCCCGCATCTCTCTCTCTCTCTCCCTCCCTCTCTATCCCTCTGCCTCTCTCCCCGCATCTCCCTCCCACTCCCTCTGTCTCCCTCCCCCTCCCTCTCTATCCTTCTGCTCTCTCCCCGCATCTCCCTCCCACTCCCTCTCTATCCCTCTGTCTCTCCCCCGCATCTCTCTCTCTCTCTCCCTCCCCCTCCCTCTCTATCCCTCTGTCTCTCCCCCGCATCTCTCTCTCGCCCTGCCCGCATCTCCCTCCCACTCCCTCTCTATCCCTGTCTCTCCCCCGCATCTCTCTCTCACTCTCCCTCCCCCTCCCTCTCTATCCCTCTGCCTCTCTACCCGCATCTCCCTCCACTCCCTCTCTATCCCTCTGTCTCTCTCCCCGCATCTCCTCCCACTCCCTCTCTATCCCTCTGTCTCTCCCCCACATCTCTCTCTCACTCTCCCTCCCTGCATCTCCTCCCACTCCCTCTCTATCCCTCTGTCTCTCCCCCACATCTCTCTCTCACTCTCCCTCCCTGCATCTCCCTCCCACTCCCTCTCTATCCCTCTGTCTCTCCCCCACATCTCTCTCTCACTCTCCCTCCCTGCATCTCCCTCCCACTCCCTCTCTATCCCTCTGTCTCTCTCCCCACATCTCTCTCTCACTCTCCCTCCCCCTCCCTCTGTCTCTCTCCCCGCATCTCCCTCCCACTCCCTCTGTCTCTCCCCCGCATCTCTCTCTCACTCTCCCTCCCTGCATCTCCCTCCCACTCCCTCTCTATCCCTCTGTCTCTCTCCCCGCATCTCCCTCCCACTCCCTCTCTATCCCTCTGTCTCTCCCCCGCATCTCTCTCTCACTCTCCTTCCCTGCATCTCCCTCCCTCTCCCTCTCTATCCCTCTGTCTCTCCCCCGCATCTCTCTCTCACTCTCCCTCCCTGCATCTCCCTCCCACTCCCTCTCTATCCCTCTGTCTCTCCCCCACATCTCTCTCTCACTCTCCCTCCCTGCATCTCCCTCCCACTCCCTCTCTATCCCTCTGTCTCTCCCCCGCATCTCTCTCTCACTCTCCTTCCCTGCATCTCCCTCCCTCTCCCTCTCTATCCCTCTGTCTCTCCCCCGCATCTCTCTCTCACTCTCCCCTCCCTGCATCTCCCTCCCACTCCTCTCTATCCCTCTGTCTCTCCCCCCGCATCTCTCTCTCACTCTCCCCCCCTGCATCTCCCTCCCACTCCCTCTCTATCCTCTGTCTCTCCCCCGCATCTCTCTCTCACTCTCCCTCCCTCTCCCTCTCTATCCCTCTGTCTCCCTCCCTGCATCTCCCTCCCACTCCCTCTCTATCCCTCTGTCTCTCTCCCTCTCCCTCACAGTCTCTTCTCTCTCGCTCTAAACCATGTCCATTCCATTCCTTCTCTCCCGTTTCTCTCTGTCCGCATCTCTCACCTCCGTGTCCCTTCCTCCAGCTCTCTCTCTCTCAAGACTGAGGTCGATAAATTTCCACATATTAAAACATCAAGGGACAGGGATGGTGCAGGAAAATGGTGTTGAAGGAGCACAGTCATGTTCTCATTCAATGGGGCAGCAGGCTCGAAGGGCTGAATGCCTACTCCTGCTCCTATTTCATCTGTTCTCTCTCCCTCTCTACCCTCCAGCTCCTATCCCCTGCCCCTTTCCTCCTGTCTCTGCCTCTCCGTATCCAGTACCTGTGGGTTCCTCTGCGGACCAGCTGCCTGGGCCCAATCCTCTGGAGATCGTCCCTCACTGTCGTGCAGCCTCAGGTCACCCCCTGCATCCAGCAGTGTAGCAAGCAGAGCAGGGAGGCAGGCGAAGGCAGCAGCGTGGACTGGAGTACAGCCAGTAGAACAACGACTGGGAAAGAGAAGAAGCACAGTTCTGCTCAGCAGACACCAGCAGACATCAATACCCACCGGCAGACATTACCACCCACAGGCAGACATCATCACCCACCGGCAGACATCAATACCCACCGGCAGACATCACCACCCACCGGCAGACATCATCACCCACCGGCAGACATCATCACCCACCGGCAGACATCAATACCCACCGGCAGACATCAATACCCACCGGCAGACATTACCACCCACCGGCAGACATCACCACCCACCGGCAGACATCATCACCCACCGCAGACATCAATACCCACCGGCAGACATCACCACCCACCGGCAGACATCATCACCCACCGGCAGACATCAATACCCACCGGCAGACATCATCACCCACCGGCAGACATCAATACCCACCGGCAGACATCACCACCCACCGGCAGACATCATCACCCACCGGCAGACATCAATACCCACCGGCAGACATCAATACCCACCGGCAGACATCATCACCCACCGGCAGACATCAATACCCACCGGCAGACATCATCACCCACCGGCAGACATCAATACCCACCGGCAGACATTACCACCCACCGGCAGACATCATCACCCACCGGCAGACATCAATACCCACCGGCAGACATTACCACCCACCGGCAGACATCATCACCCACCGGCAGACATCATCACCCACCGGCAGACATCAATACCCACCGGCAGACATTACCACCCACCGGCAGACATCAATACCCACTGGCAGACATCATCACCCACCGGCAGACATCAATACCCACCGGCAGACATCAATACCCACTGGCAGACATCATCACCCACCGGCAGACATCAATACCCACCGGCAGACATCAATACCCACTGGCAGACATCAATACCCACTGGCAGACATCATCACCCACCGGCAGACATCAATACCCACCGGCAGACATCAATACCCACCGGCAGACATCAATACCCACCGGCAGACATCAATACCCACCGGCAGACATCAATACCCACTGGCAGACATCATCACCCACCGGCAGACATCAATACCCACCGGCAGACATTACCACCCACCGGCAGACATTACCACCCACCGGCAGACATCAATACCCACCGGCAGACATCACCACCCACCGGCAGACATCAATACCCACCGGCAGACATCAATACCCACCGGCAGACATCAATACCCACCGGCAGACATCAATACCCAGTAGCCCACACCAGCAGAAACCGACCAACACAGTAGACACCGACCAACACCAGTAGACACAACGCTCCTACACCAGCAGACACCGCCCACACCGGCAGACACCACCCCAATACCAGCAGACAATGCCCCATTTTAGCAACTATACACCACCCCAATACCAGCAGACACCGCTCCTACACCAGCAGACACCGCTCCACACCAGCAGACACCGCCCCACACCAGCAGACACCGCCCCACACCAGCAGACACCACCTCATACCAACGGACACCATCTCACATCAGCAGACAGGACACCGCACCAGCAGACACATTACCAGCAGATACCACCGCACAGCAGAAGACACCACCCCACACCAGCCCCACAGCAGAAGACATCAGCCCCATACCAGCAACAAGACACCGCCCCGACACCACCCACACCAGCAGTCAAGACGTTCCTACACTAGCAGACACCGCTCTGACAACAGCAGACTCCACCCCACACCAGCAGACACCATTGCACACCAGCAGTTACTGCCCACTCCAACAGACACCGTCCCAGACCAACAGACGCCGTCCCACACCAGCAAGTACCATCCTACATCAGCAGACACAATCCCACACCAGCAGACACCAGCCCCACACCAGTAGACACCGCCCCACACCAGCAGACACAACACTCCTACACCAGCAGACACCACAACGCTCCTACACCAGCAGACACTGCCCCACACCAGCAGACACCGCCCCACAGCAGAAGACACCAGCCCACACTGGCAGACACCAGCCCATACTAGTAACAAGACACAGTTCCAATACCAGCAGACAACGCTCCTACACCAGTCAAGCTTTCCTACATAAGCAGACACTGCTCTGACATCAGCATACGCCGCCCCACATCAGCAGACATAATCCCACACCAACAGACACCGTCCAACACCAGCAGACACCCTCATACACAGGCAACAAGACACCGCCCCAAAACCAGCAGTCACCACTCCGACACCAGCAGACACCACCCCACACCAGCAGATAAGACAACATTCCTACACCAACAGACACCGCTGACACCAGCAGACATCATCGCACACCAGCAGTCACCATCCCACACCAACAGACACCGTCCCACACCAGCAGACACCCTCAGACACCAGCAAATACCATCCTACACCAGTAGACACAATCCCACACCGGCAGAAACCATCCCACACCAGCTGACACCACCTCACATCAGCAGACAAGACACCACACCAGCAGACACCACCCCAAACCAGCAAACACATCCCTGATACCAGCAAACACTGCCCCACAGGTTCAGCTAACCCAGAAGAGGCCTTTACTGCTCAATGAGGTGAACAGGCAACTCACAGGTTGGGATTGGCTCCTCTCCGGAGCAGGAGATCGACCAGACTCGAGTGTCCAAGTAAAGCAGCTGTGAAGAGAGGTGACTGGCCAGAACTGTTCAGCACTTCAGGATCGGCACCTGGAACACAGCAACGGAGCGACCATTATCACCGAGACAGACAGGAGAGTGAGCCGAAGCCTCGCAGTGCAGGGAGAGGGCCCGGGTCCCACGGTGCAATGGGGAGGGCCCGGGCCCCATGGTGCAGGGGGGAGGGCCCGGGCCCCACGGTGCAGGGGGGAGGGCCCGGGCCCCACGGTGCAGGGGGGAGGGCCCGGGCCCCACGGTGCAGGGGGGAGGCCCCGGGCCCCACGGTGCAGGGGGGAGGCCCCGGGCCCCACGGTGCAGGGGGGAGGGCCCGGGCCCCACGGTGCAGGGGGGAGGGCCCGGGCCCCACGGTGCAGGGGGGAGGGCCCGGGCCCCACGGTGCAATGGGGAGGGCCCGGGCCCCACGGTGCAGGGGGGAGGGCCTGGGCCCCACGGTGCAGGGGGGAGGGCCCAGGTCCCACGGTGGAGTCAGGGTCAGAGGCCCCACGGTGGAGTCAGGGTCAGAGGCCCCACGGTGCAGGGGGAGGGCCCAGGCCCAGCGGTGGAGGGAGAGGGCCCAGGCCCCACGGTGCAGGGGGAAGGGCCCGGGCCCCACGGTGCAGGGGGGAGGGCCCGGGCCCAGCGGTGGAGGGAGAGGGCCCGGGCCCCACGGTGCAGGGAGAGGGCCCAGGTCCCACGGTGGAGTCAGGGTCAGAGGCCCCACGGTGCAGGGGGAGGGCCCAGGCCCAGCGGTGGAGGGAGAGGGCCCAGGCCCCACGGTGCAGGGGGAGGGCCCAGGCCCAGCGGTGGAGGGAGAGGGCCCAGGCCCCACGGTGCAGGGGGAGGGCCCGGGCCCACGGTGCAATGGGGAGGGCCCAGGCCCAGCGGTGGAGGGAGAGGGCCCAGGCCCCACGGTGCAGGGGGAGGGCCCAGGCCCAGCGGTGGAGGGAGAGGGCCCAGGCCCCACGGTGCAGGGGGAGGGCCCAGCGGTGGAGGGAGGGCCCAGGCCCCACGGTGGAGGGAGAGGGTCAGAGGCCTCAAAGGGCAGGGCATCCGGGAAGCCCAGAGATGGGAAGAATTGAACCAAAGTCAACATTAATAAAGAGAATCCCAGGATCCTGTCCCTCGAGGTCATCCTGCAGGTAGCCATCTTGTCTCGAGGTCCCGACGAGAGGGAGTGCGCCAACAGGCCCTGGGAATGGCGACCGGCCAACCCCTGTCGGGTTTTCTTTACCTTTCGTCAACAGTTTCTTCATCTTCTTGAGCCGGCCGTGGCGGGCGCAGCTGTGTAACCGGGCGGCGGCTGTGTCCAGGTCTTTGGTGGAGCCCAGTTGCGTGGGGCAAGCAGCTGGGAGCGACATGGCTTCCCGTCCGATCGGGATGGAGCCTCCTCCGCCGCACCAGGACTCCTGTTCCGTAACAACGCGGTGGGGGGGGGTTGGGGAGACGAAGGAAGGGCTCCGGGGGGGGGGGGGGGGGTGGCGAACCGAAGCAGGTCAAGAGCTCATTCCGTTGCTCAGACGCGGTCGTCCTTCCCGATCAGCGCACGACCATCCCGAAACGCAAGCAGCAGAGCTTCCTGGCAGCGAGGTCCGGTGGCCGCCCCTCTCCGTCACCAGCGGTCCGCACACGGCGACTTGAAAGCGGGTCCCAACGCAGAAATGGTTGGTGTGGGGGGGGGGGGGGGTGGGGCGGCAGAAGGCAGGGCACCGCACCCCAAGATGACGCCCCAGTCCAGCGACGTCAGCTGGTTATGGCCGTAAAAGGGTGGAGAAGAAGAGAGAAAGAGCAAGGCGACTGGATCTCGGGGGTGGGGGCAGAAACCAGGTATTCACACCCGGGGGAGTCCGGGGTCAAGAGCGAGAGGCCAAGGTTCGGGCAGCGTTGCTCGGGTTGGGGGTTGGGGGGCGGGGGGGTTTGCGTGCAAATGCTGCGGGTGGGGCAAGTTCCGCCTCGCCCGCGAGACCCAAGCCGGGGCAACGGCGCCGAGAAAGGCGGCCTCCCCGGAGCCAAGAAAAGAGGGAAAGCGGCTAGTGTGGGGGGGCGGGGGGCGGCCAAGAGGCGCCAATGTCCGAGGTCAAAGTTCAGCAAGGGTTTGGCCAAGGAATAAAGCTTCCTTTCCTGCGCTTTTCCTCAGCAAGTGGCTTCTTCATCCAGAAGACAACCTTTCCCCCCTGGTGAAAGCCTCCATCATGTGAGGTGGGGGGAGTGGCGGGAAAATTTGAATTTCCCGCCTCGCGCCCAACGGCTCTCCCTCGACCGTTGGTTAGCCAGTTACGTCACCGCAATGCCAACGGGAAAAAACATATTTCCCTCACCCCGCCGATCCCCCATTTTTTTCCTTATTAATTATCTTTTCGCACAACGCGAACACGCGGAACATTTCGCTGTTTTTTCGCATTTCGATTATAACGCCGAAAATGTTTAATCGCGGCGTGAGGGTTGGGGGTCATTCCAGGGTCAAGGCCGCCCGGCGCCTGCGCACTCGCCGACCATCCGGCGGCAAACGTCCCCGCGCAGGCGCACTGCCTGGCAACACCGGCCCCGCCCCCTCAAACGGTCATTTCCCCCCCCAAGGTAGGAGGCCATTCAGCCCCTCTATTCCTCGTCCCACAGCCACTAGAGGCCATTCAGCCCCTCTATACCCAGTCCTACAACCCACTAGAGGCCATTCAGCCCACTACAGGCCATTCAGCCCCTCTATTCCTAGTCCCACAGCCCACTAGAGGCCATTCAGCCCCTCTATATCCAGTCCCACATCCCACTAGAGGCCATTCAGCCCCTCTATATCCAGTCCCTCAGCCCACTAGAGGCCATTCAGCCCCTCTATACCCAGTCCTACAACCCACTGGAGGCCATTCAGCCCCTCCATATCCAGTCCCTCAACCCACTACAGGCCATTCAGCCCCTCTATACCCAGTCCCACAGCCCACTACAGGCCATTCAGCCCCTCAATCCTAGTCCCACAGCCCACTAGAGGCCATTCAGCCCCTCTATATCCAGTCCCTCAGCCCACTAGAGGCCATTCAGCCCCTCTATACCCAGTCCTACAACCCACTAGAGGCCATTCAGCCCCTCTATACCCAGTCCTACAACCCACTACAGGCCATTCAGCCCCTCTATATCCAGTCCCTCAGCCCACTAGAGGCCATTCAGCCCCTCTATATCCAGTCCCTCAGCCCACTAGAGGCCATTCAGCCCCTCTATACCCAGTCCTACAACCCACTAGAGGCCATTCAGCCCCTCTATATCCAGTCCCTCAGCTCACTACAGGCCATTCAGCCCCTCTATATCCAGTCCCTCAGCCCACTAGAGGCCATTCAACCCATCTATACCCAGTCCCACAGCCCACTCAGCCCCTCTATATCCAGTCCCACAGCCCACCAAAGGCCATTCAGCCCCTTTATACCCAGTCCCACAGCCACAGGACACCATTCAGCCCCTCTATAGGCTGTCCCACAGCCCACGACAGGAACAGGAGGAGGCCATTAGTTGAGTGAGTGCTGCACTGTCAGAGGGTCAGTACCGAGGGAGCGCCGCACTGTCGGAGGGTCAGTACCGAGGGAGCGCCGCACTGTTGGAGGGTCAGTACCAAGGGAGTACCGCACTGTCGGAGGGTCAGTACTGAGGGAGTGCCGCACTGTCGGAGGGTCAGTACTGAGGGAGTGCCGCACTGTCAGAGGGTCAGTACTGAGGGAGTGTCACACTGTCGGAGGGTCTGTACTGAGAGAGTGTCACACTGTCGGAGGGTCAGTACTGAGGGAGTGCCGCACTGTTGGAGGCTCAGTACTGAGGGAGTGTCACACTGTCGGAGGGTCTGTACTGAGAGAGTGTCACACTGTCGGAGGGTCAGTACTGAGGGAGTGCCGCACTGTTGGAGGCTCAGTACTGAGGGAGTGTCACACTGTCAGAGGGTCAGTACTGACAGAGTGCCGCACTGTCGGAGGGTCTGTACTGAGGGAGTGCCGCACTGTCAGAGGGTCAGTACTGAGGGAGTGTCACACTGTCGGAGGCTAGGTACTGAGGGAGTGCTGCACTGTCGGAGGGTCTGTACTGAGAGTGCCGCACTGTCGGAGGGTCTGTACTGAGAGAGTGCCGCACTGTCGGAGGGTCAGTACTGAGAGAGTGCCGCACTGTCGGAGGGTCAGCACTGAGGGAGCTCCGCACTGTCGGAGGGTCAGTACTGAGGGAGTGCCGCACTGTCAGAGGTGCCATCTTTCAGGATGAGACGTTAAACCGAGGGTCCCGTCTGCCCTCTCGGGTGGATGTAAAAGATCCCACGGCCGCGAATGGACCAAGAGCAGGGTGAGGGGGTGTGCGGTGTGGAGGGAGTTCTCCCTGTGTCCCGGGACCGATCTTTATCCCTTCACCAACATCACTAAAAAAAAGATGGTCTGGGGTCATTCTCACGTGGTTCTGTGTGGGATCTTGCTGTGCGGGTCATACGACTGGGGCGGTTGAGAGGTCCTGAAACTAAATAGTGGGGGGGGGGCGGGGGTGGAGGCGAGGGAACAGGATTGAGAAGATGTGACAAATTAAGTGGAGAAGGCAAGAATAACAGTTCGGGGAACGATGATCAGAGTGGGGCAGAAAGGGACAGAGTGGACAAACCTGAGATTGCACCAGCAGGTAAGACTAGAGGTTACAAAAATAGAAAAAAAGCTGAACTAAAGGCCCTGTATCTGAATGCACGCAGCATTCGTAACAACGCAGACGAATTGACAGCGCAAATCGTAATAAATGTGTGTGATCTGATTGCAGAGACAAGGCTGCAGGACCTGGATATTGACGGGTACGTGACATTTAGGAAGGACAGGAAGCTAGGGAAAAGCTGGAGGGGTAGCTCTGTTAAGTAATGACGGTTATTAGCACAATGGAGAGGGAAGAGCTAAGTTCAGGAGACCAGGATGTAGAAGCAGTTTGGGTGGAGATGAGAAATGGTAAAGCTAAGAAGTCACTTGTGGGAGTGCTTTATCGGACCCCTGACAGTTACCACGCTGTAGGGTGGGGTATACAGGATGAAATAATGGGGGCTTGTGATAATCGTGGGTGATTTTAATCTACATATAGATTGGGTAAATCAGGGGGGCAGAGGTAGCCTGGATGAGGAGTTCATAGAATGTTTTTGGCATAGCTTCTGAGAACAGCATGTTCTGGAGCCAACCAGAGAGCAGACTATAACATATCTGGTACTGTACAACGAGATAGGATTAATTAATGACCCCATAGTGAAGGCGCCCCTAGGCAGCAGTGATCATAATGTGATCGAATTTCACATTCAGTTTGCGGGAGAGAAGGCTGAATCTAAGACTTAAATAAGGGTAATTATGAGGGTTTGAAGACCGACCTGGCTAAAGTAAACTGGGAAATTAGGTTCAGGGATAGGTCAGTAGAGATGCAGTGGCAGACATTTAAGGGGATATTTCATAACACTCAGAAAAGATACAGTCCGGTGAGAAAGAAAGACTCTCAGGGAAGGAGTCACCATCCACGGAGAGAGAAATTAGAGTATGAGAGAAAGGCAGTTAGAAATAGAACAACAGATAGTAAGAATTTCTACAGGTATTTAAAAAGGAAAAGAGTTAGTAAAGTGAGTGTTGATGCACCGGAGAGTGAGTCTGGGGAGTTAATCATGGAAAATAAGGAAATGGCGGATGAATTGAATAGATTTTTTGCATCTGTCAGCCTAACATATATGTCATAAGAAAAATGTTAGAATGTATTATTAAGAAGGTTACGGCAGGTCATTTAGAAAATCTCATTGCAATCAGGCAGAGTCGACATGGTTTTGTGAAAGGGAAATCGTGTTTGACTAATTTATTAGAGTTCTTTGAGGAAGTAACAGGCAATGCGGATAAAGGGGAACCTGTGGATGTGGTGTACTTGGATTTCCAAAAGACATCTGACAAGGTGCCACACCAAAGGTTACTAAACAAAATAAGAGCCCATGGTATTGTGGGGGGGGGGTAACAAATTAGCATGGATAGAGGATTGGTTAGCGAACAGGAAGCAGAGAGTAGGCATAAATGGGTAGTTTTCTAGTTGGCAAACTGTAACCAGTGGAGGGCCACAGGGATCAGTGCTGGGGCCTCAACTATTGACAATCTAGATCAATGACTTGTGGTTAAGAAGGCAAATGTAATGTTGTCGTTTATTGCAAGGGGAATGGAATATAAGAGTGGAGATGTTTTGCTACAGTTGTACAGGACATTGGTGAGACCACATCTAGAGTATTGTGTACAGTTTTGGTCTCCTTACTGAAGAAAGGATATAACTGCATTGGAAGCAGTTCCGAGAAGGTTCACTCGACTGATTACTGGGATTAGGAGAGATTGGACATGTTGGGTCTTTATTCATTGGAGTTTAGAAGGAGGAGAGGGGATCTGATTGAAACGTAGAAGATCCTGAGGGAATCGGGAGGGAGACAGGAAGGTGGATCAGCCATGATCTTCTAGAATGGCAGAGCAGGTTCGAGGGGCCGAATGGCCTCGTTCCACCTCCTATCCTCCATTAATAGTGACCACACTTCAAGGACGTGTCTCACTGACTGATGAAGGAGAGAGAGAGAGAGACGTTAATTAGATCTTCCTGCAACGGTCTCAAACATTCAACACAGTCCCATCTTCTTCATTTTCATCCCAGTCTGTTCCATTCGTCTGGCTGCCCCGCTCTGCCGTCTGGCTGCCCAGCTCGGCCGTCTGGCTGCCCCGCTCTGCCGTCTGGCCTCTTCTGCTCGCCGTCTATTGCACCTGCAGACGCTTTGACAATACCATTGCACTGCTAGACTCACTTCAGTAGTGCAACGCTGTCAGAGCACCCGCAGACACCAGCGTCTGGTCCCAGAGAGAGTCTGTGCCAGCGGGGGACCCTTACCCCAGGGAGAGTCGGTGCCCATGGGGACCCGTACCCCAGGGAGAGTCAGTGCCCATGGGGGCCCGTACCCCAGGGAGAGTCGGTGCCCATGGGGACCCGTACCCCGGGGAGAGTCGGTGCCCGTGCGGGACCCGTACCCCGGGGAGAGTCGGTGCCCGTGGGGGACCCGTACTTTGGGGGACCCATACCCTGGGGAGAGTCGGTTACTGTGGGGACCCGTACCCCTGGGTGAGTCGGTGCCCGTGGAGACTCTTACCCCGGGGAGAATCGGTGCCCTTGAGGACCAGTACCCCGGGGAGAATCGGTGCCTTTGAGGACCCGTACCCCGGGGAGAATCGGTGCCTTTGAGGACCCGTACCCCAGGGAGAGTCGGTGCCCATGGGGGACCCGTACCCCAGGGAGAGTCGGTGCCCATGGGGGACCCGTACCCCAGGGAGAGTCAGTGCCCATGGGGACCCGTACCCCGGGGAGAGTCGGTGCCCATGGGGACCCGTACCCCGGGGAGAGTCGGTGCCCATGGGGACCCGTACCCCGGGGAGAGTCGGTGCCCGTGGAGACTCTTACCCCGGGGAGAGTCGGTGCCCATGGGGACCCGTACCCCAGGGAGAGTCGGTGCCCATGGGGACCCGTACCCCAGGGAGAGTCGGTGCCCATGGGGGACCCGTACCCCGGGGAGAGTCGGTGCCCGTGGAGACCCGTACCCCGGGGAGAGTCGGTGCCCATAGGGACCCGTACCCCGGGGAGAGTCGGTGCCCATGGGGACCCGTACCCCAGGGAGAGTCGGTGCCCATGGGGACCCGTACCCCGGGGAGAGTCGGTGCCCATGGGGACCCGTACCCCGGGGAGAGTCGGTGCCCGTGGAGACCCGTACCCCGGGGAGAGTCGGTGCCCTTGGAGACTCTTACCCCGGGGAGAGTCGGTGCCCATGGGGACCCGTACCCCGGGGAGAGTCGGTGCCCATGGGGGACCCGTACCCCGGAGAGAGTCGGTGCCCATGGGGGTCACGTACAAGAGGAATGCAGGAGAAATGTTAACAGTAAGGGAGGCAATGATTGTGACATGCTCGAGAAGTTTCTGCTCAGGTGGAATGTGTCTGCAGTGTATTCCCGTTTGACATTGCACTTCTGGAGTACGAGGGGAACGCAGGCAACTCAAAAAGGGGGCCACCTCACACAGTCTATTCAGTGTCGAGGGCTCGCAGACCCCGGCTACAGTCCCGGGTCTGGCTGGAAGTGTGGATACCCAGGCCTCCTCTCCAACATCCCGCTGTATTCCCAACCACACTCCGCAGCCTTCCGAGGGAGTGTCACACTGTTAGAGGGTCAGTACTGAGGGAGTGTCACACTGTTAGAGGGTCAGTACTGAGGGAGTGTCACACTGTCCGAGGGTCAGTACTGAGAGAGTGTCACACTGTTAGAGGGTCAGTACTGAGGGAGTGCCGCACTGTCAGAGGGTCAGTACTGAGGGAGTGTCCCACTGTCGGAGGGTCAGTACTGAGGGAGTGTCCCACTGTCAGAGGGTCAGTACTGACGGAGTGTCACACTGTTAGAGGGTCAGTACTGAGGGAGTGCCGCACTGTCAGAGGGTCAGTACTGAGAGAGTGTCACACTGTTAGAGGGTCAGTACTGAGGGAGTGCCGCACTGTCAGAGGGTCAGTACTGAGGGAGTGTCCCACTGTCGGAGGGTCAGTACTGAGGGAGTGTCCCACTGTCAGAGGGTCAGTACTGACGGAGTGTCACACTGTTAGAGGGTCAGTACTGAGGGAGTGCCGCACTGTCAGAGGGTCAGTACTGAGTGAGTGCCGCACTGTCCGAGGGTCAGTACTGAGGGAGTGCCGCACTGTCGGAGGGTCAGTACTGAGGGAGTGCCGCACTGTCGGAGGGTCAGTACTGAGGGAGTGCCGCACTGTCGGAGGGTCAGTACTGAGGGAGTGCCGCACTGTCGGAGGGTCAGTACTGAGGTAGTGTCACACTGTCAGAGGGTCAGTACTGAGGGAGTGCCGCACTGTCGGAGGGTCAGTACTGAGGGAGTGCCGCACTGTCGGAGGGTCAGTACTGAGGGAGTGCCGCACTGTCGGAGGGTCAGTACTGAGGGAGTGACGCACTGTCGGAGGGTCAGTACTGAGGGAGTGACGCACTGTCGGAGGGTCAGTACTGAGGGAGTGACGCACTGTCGGAGGGTCAGTACTGAGGGAGTGACGCACTGTCGGAGGGTCAGTACTGAGGGAGTGACGCACTGTCGGAGGGTCAGTACTGAGGGAGTGACGCACTGTCGGAGGGTCAGTACTGAGGGAGTGACGCACTGTCGGAGGGTCAGTACTGAGGGAGTGACGCACTGTCGGAGGGTCAGTACTGAGGGAGTGACGCACTGTCGGAGGGTCAGTACTGAGGAAGTGACGCACTGTCGGAGGGTCAGTACTGAGGGAGTGACGCACTGTCGGAGGGTCAGTACTGAGGGAGTGACGCACTGTCGGAGGGTCAGTACTGAGGGAGTGACGCACTGTCGGAGGTTCAGTACTGAGGGAGTGACGCACTTTCGGAGGTTCAGTACTGAGGGAGTGACGCACTGTCGGAGGGTCAGTATTGAGGGAGTGACGCACTGTCGGAGGGTCAGTACTGAGGGAGTGTCACACTGTTGGAGGGACAGTACTGAGAGAGTGTCACACTGTCGGAGGGTCAGTACTGAGTGAGCTCCGCACTTTCGGAGGGTCAGTATTGAGGGAGTGACGCACTGTCGGAGGGTCAGTACTGAGGGAGTGTCACACTGTTGGAGGGTCAGTACTGAGAGAGTGTCACACTGTCGGAGGGTCAGTACTGAGTGAGCTCCGCACTTTCGGAGGGTCAGTACTGAGGGAGTGCCGCACTGTCGGAGGGTCAGTATTGAGGGAGTGACGCACTGTCGGAGGGTCAGTACTGAGGGAGTGTCACACTGTTGGAGGGTCAGTACTGAGAGAGTGTCACACTGTCGGAGGGTCAGTACTGAGTGAGCTCCGCACTTTCGGAGGGTCAGTACTGAGGGAGTGCCGCACTGTCGGAGGGTCAGTACTGAGTGAGCTCCGCACTTTCGGAGGGTCAGTACTGAGGGAGTGACGCACTGTCGGAGGGTCAATGCTGAGGGAGTGCCGCACTGTCGGAGGTTCAGTACTGAGGGAGTTTCAGATCCTTCCCCTGCGCTGTGGGACTTGGTTCCTTCTCGTGGTGACCTCCCATTGGTTATAAACACAAGTTTCAGTCCTATCGATCACCCTGATTGGTTGTCACAGTTATATACTACAATTCCATTGGCAAGTTGCGCTGGTTCACTGTAATCCTATTGGTCTGTCCCTCAGAATCACACATTGTGATTGGTCAATCCTGCTGAATCTCTCCGATCCCATTGGTCCTTCCCGCAGAATCACTCATTGCGATTCGTCAGTCCTGCTGAATCTCTCCGATCCCATTGGTCCTTCCCGCAGAATCACTCATTGCGATTCGTCAGTCCTGCTGAATCTCTCCGATCCCACTGGTCCTTCCCGCAGAATCACTCATTGCGATTCGTCAGTCCTGCTGAATCTCTCCAATCCCATTGGTCCTTCCCGCAGAATCACTCATTGCAATTGGTCAGACCTGCGGAATCGCTCATTGCGATTGGTCCTTCCCGCAGAATCACTCATTGCAATTGGTCAGTGCTGCCGAATCTCTCCGATCCCACTGGTCAGTCCTGCTGATTTGCTCCGTTGCGATTGGTCGGTCCCGCTGAACTGCTCAAATGCCATCGGTGGCCCACCGCGTCCACCATGTCCCCCTCCATCCCAAACTTTTGCTCAGGGTCACATCATCCACCCGCTGCTGACCACCCAGGTGACCCACACAACTCCCCCTCCCACCCCCCTCGAATCCGGGAGCCTCTCATTCCCAGAGCGGACGTCGTCCCGTTCAGTCAGGTTCCGTCCGCCATGACGCCAATTCACCCCGACCCTCCCCCAGACCCTCATCCCAACCCCCCGACCCCAGATCTTCATCCTGACCCCCGACCACCCCCCCCCCCCCCCAACCGCATTCCTCATCCTGACCCCAGACACCCAACATTCCTCATCCTGACCCCCCCCGACCCTGGATCCTCAGCCCCGACCTCTCACCCCCTCCATCCGGAAACGGTCAACCACAGTCAGCCCACCTCCCCCCGTCCTCACCCCCACCCTATCCCGCCTTTGCAATCTTCCATTACGCCTCACCCTCCCTGAAAATTAAAGAGAGAAACCCCACCCCACCCCTCATCAAACCTTGCAAATTGCAAATGCCATGCAATGAGGGAGGTGGGGGGTGGGGGGGGTTTGGTTTGGTTGGTTGAATTGCATTCCCTCGCTGCAATGCCCAGCACTTTGCAAAGGGCCATTTTGCATCCTCCATTTCTCATTTTGCATTGAGTCCAAATGGTGGTGTTGGGGGGGGGGAAAGGGGGAAAAAAAATTTGCTGGGAAAATCTGGGCCCCCCCGCCGCCGGGGAGCTTGGAAGCTTTCTTCTCCCCTTCCCCCTCCCTTCCCCCGTCTTTTGCCGCCTCCCCCGCCCCTCTGCGGCCCCGGGAACCCCCCGAACCAACTCTTCCACTTCTGATGCCCATCCCAGCCGCTGCCTCTCTCCACCCACCGCCGCCATGTTGGAATAGCCAGCATTCCTGGGCCCCGCAAGGGGTGGGGGGGCGGGGCCGGCCGCAGGGGAGACACCCGATTGGCCCAGCCACCCAGCCCCACCCCCCCTTCGCCGTCACTCAGGGCGCCCTCCCGTTCCCATTGGACCGCCCTCGTGTCAGTCAGGCCTCCCCCCCCCCCACCCCCCCCGCGTCTCATTGGTCCGCCCAGCCCCAAACGCGATTGGCTGAACGATACGCGCCTCCCATTGGCCGAGGCCTCGCGCCCCCCCCCCCCGTCGATTGGATAGAATCTCAGCGTCACCTCATCCGCCTAATTCTGATTGGAGAGCAGCGCCGCCAGTCAATAGAAACCCCTGTGCTGATTGGATAACCCATCTATCGCTCATCAGACGCCTCATGCTGATTGGGTGAACTCGCCATCGGTCAATATATGCCTCACTGTGATTGGATAAAAGAAATCAGTGGGTCGATAGACTCCTCACTATGATTGGATGAACTCGCCATCAGTCAATGGAAGACTCGCTGTGATTCGATCAAAGGTCCCCAGGGCAACAGAAGCCTCCTCCTGTTCCTGTGTGACAGGGTAGAGGGGCTGAATGGGCCTCCTCCTGTTCCTGTGTAACAGGATCGAGAGGGGCTGAATGGCCTCCTCCTGTTCCTGTGTGACAGGGTAGAGGGGCTGAATGGCCCTCCTCCTGTTCCTGTGTGACAGGGTAGAGGGGCTGAATGGCCCTCCTCCTGTTCCTGTGTGACAGGGTAGAGGGGCTGAATGGCCCTCCTCCTGTTCCTGTGTGACAGGGTAGAGGGGCTGAATGGGCCTCCTCCTGTTCCTGTGTGACAGGGTAGAGGGGCTGAATGGCCCTCCTCCTGTTCCTGTGTGACAGGGTAGAGGGGCTGAATGGGCCTCCTCCTGTTCCTGTGTGACAGGGTAGAGGGGCTGAATGGCCCTCCTCCTGTTCCTGTGTGACAGGGTAGAGGGGCTGAATGGCCCTCCTCCTGTTCCTGTGTGACAGGGTAGAGGGGCTGAATGGGCCTCCTCCTGTTCCTGTGTGACAGGGTAGAGGGGCTGAATGGGCCTCCTCCTGTTCCTGTGTGACAGGGTAGAGGGGCTGAATGGGCCTCCTCCTGTTCCTGTGTGACAGGGTAGAGGGGCTGAATGGGCCTCCTCCTGTTCCTGTGTGACAGGGTAGAGGGGCTGAATGGCCTCCTTTTTTCTTCTTGACATTTTTTTACAATTTTTTTTCTTTTGTCTATTTCATTTCATCTTAGTTTGTTGAGTTTGCTTACCCACTGTTTTTTTTTTCATGTTTGCACTTGCTGCTGTTCAATATTCAGTCCGTTAACACCCTATCTGTACTAATGCTTTGCCTTTCAACACACCATTAACATATTGTTTGCCTTTGCTCCGTGCCCTTTTGGTCAGCTCTGTGGCCTTGTCCAATCTGCACCTTCTCCTTTGTTATCTCTTGCCCCACCCCCACCTCACTTGCTTATCACCTTTGACTTTTCTAATATTTGTCGGTTCCGAAGAAGGGTCACTGACCCGAAACGTTAACTCTGCGTCTCTCTCCACAGATGCTGCCAGACCGGCTGAGTGGTTCCAGCATTTCTTTGTTTTTATTTCAGATTTCCAGCATCCGCAGTATTTTGCTTTTATGACGGCCTCCTCCTGTTCCTGTGTTCTGATATTCAGTCCGCCCATCAATCTCTTGCTGCTAATCTCCTCGTCGCTGTCCTCCAGCCCTGATGTTAACCCTCTCTCGCCCCTCGAGATAAAGACCAAAAATCTATTTACCATCCTAAATCTTTCTGTACTCCACCACCATACCCAGTGTCTCGTCACTCAGGAAATCAATAGGAGCAAAGATGAGGAGGGAGGGAGGGTGAGGAGGGAGAGAGTGAGGAGGGAGAGAGTGAGGAGGGAGGGACAGTGAGGAGGGCGGAGAGTGAGGAGGGAGGGAGAGTGAGGAGGTAGAGGAGGAAGGGAGAATGAGGAGGGAGAGAGAGATTGAGAACACAGAGTGTAGGCACAGAGGCAGAGGGAGTGAGGAGGAGAGGGAGGTAAAGTGAAGGAGATGGTGAGAATGAATCATGGGCACAGGCAGTCCCTGTCCCTGTGAATAATGGGGATGGTCACTCTGTGTCCTGGTGAATAATGAGGACGGTCACTCCCTGTCCCTGTGAATAATGGGGACGGTCACTCCATGAATAATGAGGACGGTCACTCCGTGTCCTGATGAATAATGGGGACGGTCACTCCGTGAATAATGGGGACGGTCACTCTGTGTCCTCGTGAATAATGGGGACGGTCACTCCGTGAATAATAGGGATGGTCACTCTGTGTCCTGGTGAATAATGGGGACGGTCACTCCATGAATAATGAGGACGGTCACTCCGTGTCCTGATGAATAATGGGGACGGTCACTCCATGAATAATGAGGACGGTCACTCCGTGTCCTGATGAATAATGGGGATGGTCACTCTGTGTCCTGGTGAATAATGGGGACGGTCACTCCGTGAATAATGGGGACGGTCACTCTGTGTCCTCGTGAATAATGGGGACGGTCACTCCGTGAATAATAGGGATGGTCACTCTGTGTCCTGGTGAATAATGGGGACGGTCACTCCATGAATAATGAGGACGGTCAC
Organism: Heterodontus francisci; assembly: GCF_036365525.1. NCBI lineage: Eukaryota > Metazoa > Chordata > Chondrichthyes > Heterodontiformes > Heterodontidae > Heterodontus > Heterodontus francisci. The sequence goes on along the minus strand of NW_027141810.1, from coordinate 160,926 downwards.
TCCGTGTCCTGATGAATAATGGGGACGGTCACTCCATGAATAATGAGGACGGTCACTCCGTGTCCTGATGAATAATGGGGACGGTCACTCCGTGAATAATGGGGACGGTCACTCTGTGTCCTGGTGAATAATGGGGACGGTCACTCCGTGTCCTGATGAATAATGGGGACGGTCACTCCATGAATAATGAGGACGGTCACTCCGTGTCCTGATGAATAATGGGGACGGTCACTCCGTGAATAATGGGGACGGTCACTCTGTGTCCTGGTGAATAATGGGGACGGTCACTCCGTGAATAATAGGGATGGTCACTCCGTGTCCTGATGAATAATGGGGACGGTCACTCCGTGAATAATGGGGATGGTCACTCTGTGTCCTGGTGAATAATGGGGACGGTCACTCTGTGAATAATAGGGATGGTCACTCCGTGTCCTGGTGAATAATGGGGATGGTCACTCCGTGTCCCTGTGTATAATGGGGATGGTCATTCCGTGTCCTGGTGAATAATGGGGATGGTCATTCCGTGTCCTGGTGAATAATGGGGACAGTCAATCCCTGTCCCAGTGAATAATGGGGACGGTCAATCCCTGTCCCAGTGAATAATGGGGACAGTCACTCCGTGTCCTGGTGAATAATGGGGACGGTCACTCTGTGTCCCTGTGAATAATGGGGACGGTCACTCCGTGTCCTGGTGAATAATGGGAACGGTCACTCTGTGTCCCTGTGAATAATGGGGATGGTCACTCTGTGTCCCTGTGAATAATGGGGACGGTCACTCCGTGTCCTGGTGAATAATGGGAACGGTCACTCTGTGTCCCTGTGAATAATGGGGACGGTCACTCCGTGTCCTGGTGTATAATGGGAACGGTCACTCTGTGTCCCTGTGAATAATGGGGATGGTCACTCTGTGTCCCTGTGAATAATGGGGACGGTCACTCCGTGTCCTGGTGAATAATGGGAACGGTCACTCTGTGTCCCTGTGAATAATGGGGATGGTCATTCCGTGTCCTGGTGAATAATGGGAACGGTCACTCTGTGTCCCTGTGAATAATGGGGATGGTCATTCCGTGTCCTGGTGAATAATGGGGATGGTCACTCCGTGTCCCTGTGTATAATGGGGATGGTCATTCCGTGTCCTGGTGAATAATGGGAACGGTCACTCCGTGTCCCTGTGTATAATGGGGATGGTCATTCCGTGTCCTGGTGAATAATGGGGATGGTCATTCCGTGTCCTGGTGAATAATGGGGATGGTCAATCCCTGTCCCAGTGAATAATGGGGACGGTCACTCCGTGTCCCTGTGAATAATGGGGATGGTCATTCCGTATCCCTGTGAATAATGGGGACGGTCACTCTGTGTCCCTGTGAATAATGGGGACAGTCACTCCGTGTCCCTGTGAATAATGGGGACAGTCACTCTGTGTCCTGGTGAATAATGGGGACGGTCACTCCGTGTCCCTGTGAATAATGGGGACGGTCACTCCGTGTCCTGGTGAATAATGGGGACGGTCACTCCGTGTCCGGGTGAATAATGGGGACGGTCACTCTGTGTCCTGGTGAATAATGGGGACGGTCACTCCGTGTCCGGGTGAATAATGGGGACGGTCACTCTGTGTCCTGGTGAATAATGGGGACGGTCACTCTGTGTCCCTGTGAATAATAGGGACGGTCACTCTGTGTCCTGGTGAATAATGGGGACGGTCACTCTGTGTCCCTGTGAATAATGGGGACGGTCACTCCCTGTCCCTGTGAATAATGGGGATGGTCACTCTGTGTCCTGGTGAATAATGGGGACGGTCACTCTGTGTCCCTGTGTATAATGGGGACGGTCACTCTGTGTCCCTGTGAATAATGGGGACGGTCACTCCGTGTCCCTGTGTATAATGGGGACGGTCACTCCGTGTCCTGGTGAATAATGGGGACGGTCACTCTGTGTCCTGGTGAATAATGGGGACGGTCACTCCCTGTCCCAGTGAATAATGGGGACGGTCACTCCGTGTCCGGGTGAATAATGGGGACAGTCACTCTGTGTCCTGGTGAATAATGGGGACGGTCACTCCGTGTCCCTGTGTATAATGGGGACGGTCATTCCGTGTCCCTGTGAATAATGGGGACGGTCACTCTGTGTCCCTGTGAATAATGGGGACGGTCACTCCGTGTCCCTGTGAATAATGGGGACGGTCACTCTGTGTCCCTGTGAATAATGGGGACGGTCACTCTGTGTCCTGGTGAATAATGGGGATGGTCACTCCCTGTCCCTGTGAATAATGGGGACGGTCACTCTGTGTCCCTGTGAATAATGGGGACGGTCACTCTGTGTCCCTGTGAATAATGGGGATGGTCACTCCGTGTCCTGGTGAATAATGGGGACGGTCACTCCGTGAATAATGGGGACGGTCACTCTGTGTCCCTGTGAATAATGGGGACGGTCGCTCTGTGTCCTGGTGAATAATGGGGACGGTCACTCTGTGTCCTGGTGAATAATGGGGACGGTCACTCCGTGTCCCTGTGTATAATGGGGACGGTCATTCCGTGTCCCTGTGAATAATGGGGACGGTCACTCTGTGTCCTGGTGAATAATGGGGACGGTCACTCTGTGTCCCTGTGAATAATGGGGACGGTCACTCTGTGTCCCTGTGAATAATGGGGATGGTCACTCCGTGTCCTGGTGAATAATGGGGACGGTCACTCCGTGAATAATGGGGACGGTCACTCTGTGTCCCTGTGAATAATGGGGACGGTCACTCTGTGTCCCTGTGAATAATGGGGACGGTCGCTCTGTGCCCCTGTGTATAATGGGGACGGTCACTCCGTGAATAATGGGGACGGTCACTCCCTGTCCCTGTGAATAATGGGGACGGTCACTCCGTGTCCTGGTGAATAATGGGGACGGTCACTCTGTGTCCCTGTGAATAATGGGGACGGTCAATCTGTGTCCCTGTGAATAATGGGGACGGTCACTCTGTGTCCTGGTGAATAATGGGGACGGTCACTCTGTGTCCCTGCGAATAATGGGGACGGTCACTCTGTGTCCTGGTGAATAATGGGGACGGTCACTCTGTGTCCCTGTGAATAATGGGGACGGTCACTCTGTGTCCCTGCGAATAATGGGGACGGTCACTCTGTGTCCTGGTGAATAATGGGGACGGTCACTCCGTGAATAATGGGGACGGTCACTCTGTGTCCCTGTGAATAATGGGGACGGTCATTCCGTGTCCCTGTGAATAATGGGGACGGTCACTCTGTGTCCCTGTGAATAATGGGGACGGTCATTCCGTGTCCCTGTGAATAATGGGGACGGTCATTCCGTGTCCCTGTGTATAATGGGGACGGTCACTCCGTGTCCTGGTGAATAATGGGGACGGTCACTCTGTGTCCCTGTGAATAATGGGGACGGTCGCTCTGTGCCCCTGTGAATAATGGGGACGGTCACTCTGTGTCCTGGTGAATAATGGGGACGGTCACTCCCTGTCCCAGTGAATAATGGGGACGGTCACTCCGTGTCCTGGTGAATAATGGGGACGGTCACTCCCTGTCCCAGTGAATAATGGGGACGGTCACTCCCTGTCCCAGTGAATAATGGGGACGGTCACTCCGTGTCCTGGTGAATAATGGGGATGGTCACTCCATGTCCCTGTGTATAATGGGGACGGTCACTCCGTGTCCTGGTGAATAATGGGGACAGTCACTCCCTGTCCCAGTGAATAATGGGGACGGTCACTCCGTGTCCGGGTGAATAATGGGGACAGTCACTCCGTGTCCGGGTGAATAATGGGGATGGTCACTCTGTGTCCCTGTGAATAATGGGGACGGTCACTCTGTGTCCTGGTGAATAATGGGGACAGTCACTCCGTGTCCCTGTGAATAATGGGGACGGTCACTCTGTGTCCCTGTGAATAATGGGGACGGTCACTCTGTGTCCTGGTGAATAATGGGGACAGTCACTCCCTGTCCCTGTGAATAATGGGGACGGTCACTCTGTGTCCCTGTGTATAATGGGAACGGTCACTCTGTGTCCTGGTGAATAATGGGGACGGTCACTCTGTGTCCCTGTGAATAATGGGGACGGTCACTCTGTGTCCCTGTGAATAATGGGGACGGTCACTCCGTGAATAATGGGGACGGTCACTCTGTGTCCCTGTGAATAATGGGGACGGTCACTCTGTGAATAATGGGGACGGTCACTCTGTGAATAATGGGGACGGTCACTCTGTGCCCCTGTGTATAATGGGGACGGTCACTCCGTGTCCCTGTGAATAATGGGGACGGTCATTCCGTGTCCCTGTGAATAATGGGGACGGTCACTCTGTGTCCCTGTGTATAATGGGGACGGTCACTCCGTGTCCCTGTGAATAATGGGGACGGTCACTCCGTGTCCTGGTGAATAATGGGGACGGTCACTCTGTGTCCCTGTGTATAATGGGGACGGTCACTCCGTGTCCTGGTGAATAATGGGGACGGTCACTCTGTGTCCCTGTGTATAATGGGGACGGTCACTCCGTGTCCTGGTGAATAATGGGGATGGTCACTCCGTGTCCTGGTGAATAATGGGGACGGTCACTCTGTGTCCCTGTGAATAATGGGGACGGTCACTCCGTGTCCGGGTGAATAATGGGGACGGTCACTCTGTGTCCTGGTGTATAATGGGGACGGTCACTCTGTGTCCCTGTGAATAATGGGGATGGTCATTCCGTGTCCCTGTGAATAATGGGGATGGTCATTCCGTGTCCCTGTGAATAATGGGGATGGTCATTCCGTGTCCCTGTGAATAATGGGGACGGTCACTCTGTGAATAATGGGGACAGTCACTCCGTGTCCGGGTGAATAATGGGGATGGTCATTCCGTGTCCCTGTGTATAATGGGGACGGTCATTCCCTGTCCCAGTGAATAATGGGGACGGTCACTCCGTGTCCGGGTGAATAATGGGGATGGTCATTCCGTGTCCCTGTGAATAATGGGGACGGTCATTCTGTGTCCCTGTGAATAATGGGGACGGTCACTCTGTGTCCTGGTGAATAATGGGGACGGTCATTCTGTGTCCCTGTGAATAATGGGGACGGTCACTCTGTGTCCTGGTGAATAATGGGGACGGTCACTCTGTGTCCCTGTGAATAATGGGGACGGTCACTCTGTGTCCCTGTGAATAATGGGGACGGTCACTCTGTGTCCTGGTGAATAATGGGGACGGTCACTCTGTGTCCCTGTGTATAATGGGGATGGTCACTCTGTGTCCCTGTGTATAATGGGGACGGTCACTCCCTGTCCCTGTGAATAATGGGGACGGTCACTCCGTGTCCTGGTGAATAATGGGGACGGTCACTCCGTGTCCCTGTGAATAATGGGGACGGTCACTCTGTGTCCCTGTGAATAATGGGGACGGTCACTCTGTGTCCTGGTGAATAATGGGGACGGTCACTCCGTGAATAATGGGGACGGTCACTCTGTGTCCCTGTGAATAATGGGGACGGTCACTCTGTGTCCTGGTGAATAATGGGGACGGTCACTCCCTGTCCCTGTGAATAATGGGGACGGTCACTCCGTGTCCCTGTGTATAAAGGGGACAGTCACTCCGTGTCCCTGTGTATAATGGGGACGGTCACTCCGTGTCCCTGTGAATAATGGGGACGGTCACTCTGTGTTCTGGTGAATAATGGGGACGGTCACTCTGTGTCCCTGTGTATAATGGGGACGGTCACTCCGTGTCCCTGTGTATAATGGGGACGGTCACTCCGTGTTCCTGTGTATAATGGGGACGGTCACTCTGTGTCCCTGTGAATAATGGGGACGGTCACTCCGTGTTCCTGTGTATAATGGGGACGGTCACTCTGTGTCCCTGTGTATAATGGGGACGGTCACTCTGTGTTCTGGTGAATAATGGGGACGGTCACTCTGTGTCCCTGTGAATAATGGGGATGGTCACTCCGTGTCCTGGTGAATAATGGGGACGGTCACTCTGTGTTCTGGTGAATAATGGGGACGGTCACTCTGTGTCCCTGTGTATAATGGGGACGGTCACTCTGTGTCCCTGTGTATAATGGGGACGGTCACTCTGTGTCCTGGTGAATAATGGGGACGGTCACTCCCTGTCCCTGTGAATAATGGGGACGGTCACTCCGTGTCCCTGTGTATAAAGGGGACGGTCACTCCGTGTCCCTGTGTATAATGGGGACGGTCACTCTGTGTCCTGGTGAATAATGGGGACGGTCACTCCGTGTCCCTGTGTATAATGGGGACGGTCACTCCGTGTCCCTGTGAATAATGGGGACGGTCACTCTGTGTTCTGGTGAATAATGGGGACGGTCACTCTGTGTCCCTGTGTATAATGGGGACGGTCACTCCGTGTCCCTGTGTATAATGGGGACGGTCACTCCGTGTTCCTGTGTATAATGGGGACGGTCACTCTGTGTCCCTGTGAATAATGGGGACGGTCACTCCGTGTTCCTGTGTATAATGGGGACGGTCACTCTGTGTCCCTGTGTATAATGGGGACGGTCACTCTGTGTTCTGGTGAATAATGGGGACGGTCACTCTGTGTCCCTGTGAATAATGGGGATGGTCACTCCGTGTCCTGGTGAATAATGGGGACGGTCACTCTGTGTTCTGGTGAATAATGGGGACGGTCACTCTGTGTCCCTGTGTATAATGGGGACGGTCACTCTGTGTCCCTGTGTATAATGGGGACGGTCACTCCGTGTCCTGGTGAATAATGGGGACGGTCACTCTGTGTTCTGGTGAATAATGGGGACGGTCACTCTGTGTCCCTGTGTATAATGGGGACGGTCACTCCGTGTCCCTGTGTATAATGGGGACGGTCACTCTGTGTCCCTGTGAATAATGGGGACGGTCACTCTGTGTCCCTGTGTATAATGGGGATGGTCACTCCGTGTCCTGGTGAATAATGGGGACGGTCACTCTGTGTTCTGGTGAATAATGGGGACGGTCACTCTGTGTCCCTGTGTATAATGGGGACGGTCACTCTGTGTCCCTGTGAATAATGGGGACGGTCACTCTGTGTCCCTGTGAATAATGGGGACAGTCACTCCGTGTCCCTGTGAATAATGGGGACGGTCACTCCGTGAATAATGGGGACAGTCACTCTGTGAATAATGGGGACAGTCACTCCGTGTCCTGGTGAATAATGGGGACGGTCATTCCGTGTCCCTGTGTATAATGGGGACGGTCACTCCGTGTCCTGGTGAATAATGGGGACGGTCATTCCGTGTCCCTGTGAATAATGGGGACGGTCACTCTGTGTCCCTGTGAATAATGGGGACAGTCACTCCGTGTCCTGGTGAATAATGGGGACGGTCATTCCGTGTCCCTGTGTATAATGGGGACGGTCACTCTGTGTCCTGGTGAATAATGGGGACGGTCACTCCATGAATAATGGGGACGGTCACTCTGTGTCCCTGTGAATAATGGGGACGGTCACTCTGTGTCCTGGTGAATAATGGGGACGGTCACTCCGTGTCCCTGTGTATAATGGGGACGGTCGCTCTGTGTCCCTGTGAATAATGGGGACGATCACTCCGTGTCCCTGTGAATAATGGGGATGGTCACTCTGTGTCCCTGTGAATAATGGGGATGGTCACTCTGTGTCCCTGTGAATAATGGGGATGGTCACTCTGTGTCCCTGTGAATAATGGGGATGGTCATTCCGTGTCCCTGTGAATAATGGGGATGGTCACTCTGTGTCCCTGTGAATAATGGGGACGGTCACTCCGTGACCCTGTGAATAATGGGGACGGTCACTCCGTGTCCCTGTGAATAATGGGGACGGTCACTCCGTGACCCTGTGAATAATGGGGACGGTCACTCCGTGTCCCTGTGAATAATGGGGATGGTCATTCCGTGTCCCTGTGAATAATGGGGATGGTCACTCTGTGTCCCTGTGAATAATGGGGATGGTCACTCTGTGTCCCTGTGAATAATGGGGACGGTCGCTCTGTGTCCCTGTGAATAATGGGGACGGTCACTCCGTGTCCCTGTGAATAATGGGGACGGTCACTCTGTGTCCCTGTGAATAATGGGGACGGTCACTCCGTGACCCTGTGAATAATGGGGACGGTCACTCCGTGTCCCTGTGAATAATGGGGACGGTCACTCTGTGTCCCTGTGAATAATGGGGACGGTCACTCTGTGTCCCTGTGAATAATGGGGACAGTCACTCCGTGTCCGGGTGAATAATGGGGATGGTCATTCCGTGACCCTGTGAATAATGGGGACGGTCACTCCGTGTCCCTGTGAATAATGGGGACGGTCACTCCGTGTCCCTGTGAATAATGGGGACAGTCACTCTGTGTCCCTGTGAATAATGGGGACAGTCACTCTGTGTCCCTGTGAATAATGGGGACGGTCACTCCGTGTCCCTGTGAATAATGGGGATGGTCACTCTGTGTCCGGGTGAATAATGGGGACGGTCGCTCTGTGTCCTGGTGAATAATGGGGATGGTCACTCTGTGTCCCTGTGAATAATGGGGACGGTCACTCTGTGTCCCTGTGAATAATGGGGACGGTCACTCCGTGTCCTGGTGAATAATGGGGATGGTCACTCTGTGTCCCTGTGAATAATGGGGACGGTCACTCCGTGTCCCTGTGAATAATGGGGACAGTCACTCCGTGTCCCTGTGAATAATGGGGATGGTCACTCTGTGTCCCTGTGAATAATGGGGACGGTCATTCCGTGTCCTGGTGAATAATGGGGACGGTCACTCCGTGTCCGGGTGAATAATGGGGACGGTCACTCTGTGTCCCTGTGTATAATGGGGACGGTCACTCCGTGAATAATGGGGACGGTCATTCCGTGTCCTGGTGAATAATGGGGACGGTCATTCCGTGTCCCTGTGAATAATGGGGACAGTCACTCCCTGTCCCTGTGTATAATGGGGACGGTCACTCCGTGTCCCTGTGAATAATGGGGACAGTCACTCTGTGTCCCTGTGAATAATGGGGACGGTCACTCCGTGTCCCTGTGAATAATGGGGATGGTCATTCCGTGTCCTGGTGAATAATGGGGACGGTCACTCCGTGTCCCTGTGTATAATGGGGACGGTCACTCTGTGTCCCTGTGAATAATGGGGACGGTCACTCCGTGTCCCTGTGAATAATGGGGACGGTCACTCCGTGTCCTGGTGAATAATGGGGACGGTCATTCTGTGTCCCTGTGTATAATGGGGACGGTCACTCTGTGTCCTGGTGAATAATGGGGACGGTCACTCTGTGTCCCTGTGTATAATGGGGACGGTCACTCCGTGTCCTGGTGAATAATGGGGACGGTCATTCTGTGTCCCTGTGTATAATGGGGACGGTCACTCCGTGTCCCTGTGAATAATGGGGATGGTCACTCCGTGTCCTGGTGAATAATGGGGACGGTCACTCCATGTCCCTGTGAATAATGGGGACGGTCACTCCGTGAATAATGGGGACGGTCACTCCATGTCCCTGTGAATAATGAGGATGGTCACTCTGTGTCCTGGTGAATAATGGGGACGGTCACTCCCTGTCCCAGTGAATAATGGGGACGGTCACTCTGTGTCCTGGTGAATAATGGGGACGGTCACTCCCTGTCCCTGTGTATAATGGGGATGGTCACTCCCTGTCCCTGTGAATAATGGGGACGGTCACTCCCTGTCCCTGTGTATAATGGGGATGGTCACTCCCTGTCCCTGTGAATAATGGGGACGGTCACTCCGTGTCCCTGTGTATAATGGGGACGGTCACTCCCTGTCCCTGTGAATAATGGGGACGGTCACTCCGTGAATAATGGGGACGGTCACTCCGTGAATAATGGGGACGGTCACTCCGTGTCCTGGTGAATAATGGGGACGGTCACTCCCTGTCCCTGTGTATAATGGGGATGGTCACTCCCTGTCCCTGTGAATAATGGGGACGGTCACTCCGTGTCCCTGTGTATAATGGGGACGGTCACTCCGTGTCCTGGTGAATAATGGGGACAGTCACTCCCTGTCCCTGTGAATAATGGGGACGGTCACTCCCTGTCCCTGTGAATAATGGGGACGGTCACTCCGTGAATAATGGGGACGGTCACTCTGTGAATAATGGGGACGGTCACTCCGTGAATAATGGGGACGGTCACTCCCTGTCCCTGTGAATAATGGGGACGGTCACTCCGTGAATAATGGGGACGGTCACTCCGTGTCCTGGTGAATAATGGGGACGGTCACTCCCTGTCCCTGTGTATAATGGGGATGGTCACTCCCTGTCCCTGTGAATAATGGGGACGGTCACTCCGTGTCCCTGTGTATAATGGGGACGGTCACTCCGTGTCCTGGTGAATAATGGGGACAGTCACTCCCTGTCCCTGTGAATAATGGGGACGGTCACTCCCTGTCCCTGTGAATAATGGGGACGGTCACTCCGTGAATAATGGGGATGGTCACTCCGTGTCCTGGTGAATAATGGGGACGGTCACTCCGTGTCCTGGTGAATAATGGGGACAGTCACTCCCTGTCCCTGTGAATAATGGGGACGGTCACTCCGTGTCCTGGTGAATAATGGGGACAGTCACTCCCTGTCCCTGTGAATAATGGGGACGGTCACTCCGTGTCCCTGTGAATAATGGGGACGGTCACTCCGTGTCCTGGTGAATAATGGGGACGGTCACTCTGTGTCCCTGTGAATAATGGGGACAGTCACTCCCTGTCCCTGTGAATAATGGGGACGGTCACTCCGTGTCCTGGTGAATAATGGGGACGGTCACTCTGTGTCCCTGTGAATAATGGGGACAGTCACTCCCTGTCCCTGTGAATAATGGGGATGGTCACTCCCTGTCCCTGTGAATAATGGGGACAGTCACTCCGTGTCCTGGTGAATAATGGGGACGGTCACTCTGTGTCCCTGTGAATAATGGGGACGGTCACTCCCTGTCCCTGTGAATAATGGGGACGGTCACTCCCTGTCCCTGTGAATAATGGGGACGGTCACTCCGTGTCCTGGTGAATAATGGGGACGGTCACTCTGTGTCCCTGTGAATAATGGGGACGGTCACTCCCTGTCCCTGTGAATAATGGGGACGGTCACTCCGTGAATAATGGGGACGGTCACTCTGTGTCCTGGTGAATAATGGGGACGGTCACTCCCTGTCCCTGTGAATAATGGGGACGGTCACTCCGTGAATAATGGGGACGGTCACTCCGTGTCCCTGTGTATAATGGGGACGGTCACTCCGTGTCCTGGTGAATAATGGGGATGGTCACTCCGTGTCCCTGTGTATAATGGGGACAGTCACTCCGTGTCCTGGTGAATAATGGGGACAGTCACTCCGTGTCCTGGTGAATAATGGGGACAGTCACTCCGTGTCCCTGTGTATAATGGGGACAGTCACTCTGTGTCCTGGTGAATAATGGGGACAGTCACTCCGTGTCCTGGTGAATAATGGGGACAGTCACTCCGTGTCCCTGTGTATAATGGGGACAGTCACTCCGTGTCCTGGTGAATAATGGGGACAGTCACTCCGTGTCCCTGTGTATAATGGGGACAGTCACTCCGTGTCCTGGTGAATAATGGGGACAGTCACTCCGTGTCCCTGTGTATAATGGGGACAGTCACTCCGTGTCCTGGTGAATAATGGGGACAGTCAATCCCTGTCCCTGTGAATAATGGGGACGGTCACTCCCTGTCCCTGTGAATAATGGGGACGGTCACTCCGTGAATAATGGGGACGGTCACTCCGTGTCCCTGTGTATAATGGGGACAGTCACTCCGTGTCCTGGTGAATAATGGGGACAGTCACTCCGTGTCCCTGTGTATAATGGGGACAGTCACTCCGTGTCCTGGTGAATAATGGGGACGGTCACTCCGTGTCCCTGTGTATAATGGGGACGGTCACTCCGTGTCCTGGTGAATAATGGGGACGGTCACTCTGTGTCCCTGTGTATAATGGGGACGGTCACTCTGTGTCCTGGTGAATAATGGGGACGGTCACTCCCTGTCCCTGTGAATAATGGGGACGGTCACTCCCTGTCCCTGTGAATAATGGGGACGGTCACTCCGTGTCCTGGTGAATAATGGGGACGGTCACTCTGTGTCCCTGTGTATAATGGGGACGGTCACTCTGTGTCCTGGTGAATAATGGGGACGGTCACTCCCTGTCCCTGTGAATAATGGGGACGGTCACTCCCTGTCCCTGTGAATAATGGGGACGGTCACTCCGTGTCCTGGTGAATAATGGGGACAGTCACTCCCTGTCCCTGTGAATAATGGGGACGGTCACTCCCTGTCCCTGTGAATAATGGGGACGGTCACTCCGTGAATAATGGGGACGGTCACTCCGTGTCCTGGTGAATAATGGGGACAGTCACTCCGTGTCCCTGTGAATAATGGGGACGGTCACTCCGTGTCCTGGTGAATAATGGGGACAGTCACTCCGTGTCCCTGTGAATAATGGGGACGGTCACTCCCTGTCCCTGTGAATAATGGGGACGGTCACTCCCTGTCCCTGTGAATAATGGGGACGGTCACTCTGTGTCCCTGTGAATAATGGGGACGGTCACTCCCTGTCCCTGTGAATAATGGGGACGGTCACTCTGTGTCCTTGTGAATAATGGGGACAGTCACTCCGTGTCCCTGTGAATAATGGGGACGGTCACTCCGTGTCCCTGTGAATAATGGGGACGGTCACTCCGTGTCCCTGTGAATAATGGGGACAGTCACTCCGTGTCCCTGTGAATAATGGGGACAGTCACTCCCTGTCCCTGTGAATAATGGGGACGGTCACTCCGTGTCCCTGTGTATAATGGGGACAGTCACTCCCTGTCCCTGTGAATAATGGGGACGGTCACTCCCTGTCCCTGTGAATAATGGGGACGGTCACTCCGTGTCCCTGTGTATAATGGGGACAGTCACTCCCTGTCCCTGTGAATAATGGGGACGGTCACTCCATGTCCCTGTGTATAATGGGGACGGTCACTCCCTGTCCCTGTGAATAATGGGGACGGTCACTCTGTGTCCCTGTGAATAATGGGGATGGTCACTCCGTGTCCCTGTGTATAATGGGGACGGTCACTCCGTGTCCCTGTGTATAATGGGGACGGTCACTCCATGTCCTGGTGAATAATGGGGACGGTCACTCTGTGTCCCTGTGAATAATGGGGATGGTCACTCCCTGTCCCTGTGTATAATGGGGACGGTCACTCCGTGTCCCTGTGTATAATGGGGACGGTCACTCCGTGTCCTGGTGAATAATGGGGACGGTCACTCCCTGTCCCTGTGAATAATGGGGACGGTCACTCCGTGTCCTGGTGAATAATGGGGACGGTCACTCCGTGTCCCTGTGTATAATGGGGACGGTCACTCCCTGTCCCTGTGAATAATGGGGACGGTCACTCTGTGAATAATGGGGATTGCTGTTAGTTATCTCACGACAAGGATTGAGCTCTGTGATCAAGTTGTTCACACATACCCTTCCACTTCACTGCGCCTGCTTGACTCTCCCTCAGGCTGATCAAAGTCTACCAACCAGTTTGACCAGGAGTTAGCTGGTGACTGCACCCATTGCTGCTGGGGCCAGTTTCTGCCTGTCTCCTTCGCTCTCAGCATTGATTTTCTCCCTGCTAGGCAGGACCTCGCGACACAAGCATTGCTGAGGGGCAGAGCATGGATCAGTTGTGCCTCCCGCTGCTCTCTATCACTGCTGGTTATATTCTCACCTCCTTCTACCTGCTCAGGAACCCCGGGGTGATTCACAGGAAGAAACGGTTGGCTTTCCAATGCAGACACATTTCCCACCGTGGAGGTAAGGGCAGTGGGGGAAGGGTAGGAGGCAGGGCGGTGGGGGGGGGGGCAGAGTGGGGGAGGGGGGCTGTTACAACACTTTTGTCTCCCCTCCCCCGGGGTTACTGCTCCCACAGGCTCGGACCCTCCCCCTTCAGCTCATCCCAAAACTCCTGCTGATCCCCCCTCCCCCGTGTCCGAACTCGCACCGGGTCCCGTTCACCCGTCACCCCCTCTGCTCGCTGACCTCCACCGGCTCCCGGTCCGGTAACACCTCGATTTTAAAATTCTCATCCTCGTTTTCAAATCACTCCATGGCCCTTCACTCCCTCCTCCCTATCACTGTAACCTCCTCCAGTCCCTACAACACTCCCTATCTCTGTAACCTCCTCCAGTCCCCTACAACCCTCCCTATCTCTGTAACCTCCTCCAGTCCCTACAACCCTCCCTATCTCTGTAACCTCCTCCAGTCCCTACAACCCTCCCTATCTCTGTAACCTCCACCAGTCCCCTACAACCCTCCCTATATCTGTAACCTCCACCAGTCCCCTACAACCCTCCGTATCTCTGTAACCTCCACCAGTCCCCTACAACCCTCCCTATCTCTGTAACCTCCTCCAGCACCTACAACCCTCCGTATCTCTGTAACCTCCTCCAGTCCCCTATTACCCTCCCTATCTCTGTAACCTCCTCCAGGCCCTACAACCCTCCCTATCTCTGTAACCTCCTCCAGGCCCTACAACCCTCCCTATCTCTGTAACCTCCTCCAGCCCCTACAACCCTCCCTATCTCTGCAACCTCCTCCAGTCCCCTACAATCCTCCCTATCTCTGTAACCTCCTCCAGTCCCCACACCCCTCCCTATCTCTGTAACCTCCTCCAACCCCTACAACCCTCCCTATCCTTCTAACCTCCTCCAGCCCTTACAACCCTCCCTGTCTCTGTAACTTCCTCCAGCCCCTACAAACATCCCTATCTCTGTAACCTCCTCCAGCCCCTACAACCCTCCCTATCTCTGTAACCTCCTCCAGCCCCTACAACCCTCCCTAACTCTGTAACCTCCTCCAGCCCCTACAACCCTCCCTATCTCTGCAACCTCCTCCAGTCCCCTACAATCCTCCCTATCTCTGTAACCTCCTCCAGTCCCCACACCCCTCCCTATCTCTGTAACCTCCTCCAGCCCCTACAACCCTCCCTATCCTTCTAACCTCCTCCAGCCCTTACAACCCTCCCTGTCTCTGTAACTTCCTCCAGCCCCTACAAACATCCCTATCTCTGTAACCTCCTCCAGCCCCTACAACCCTCCCTATCACTGTTACCTCCTCCAGCCCCTACAACCCTCCCTGTCTCTGTAACTTCTTCCAGCCCCTACAACCCTCCCTATCTCTATAACCTCCTCCAGCCCCTACAACCCTCCCTATCTCTGTAACCTCCTCCAGTCCCTACAACCCTCCCTATCTCTGTAACCTCCTCCAGCCCCTACAACCGTCCCTATCTCTGTAACCTCCTCCAGTCCCCTACAGCCCTCCCTATCTCTGTCACCTCCTCCAGCCCCTACAACCCTCCCTAGCTCTGTAACCTCCTCCAGTCCCTACAACCCTCCCTCGCTCTGTAACCTCCTCCAGTCCCTACAACCCTCCCTATCTCTGTAACCTCCTCCAGCCCCTACAACCCTCCCTAGCTCTGTAACCTCCTCCAGTCCCTACACCCCTCCCTAACTCTGTAACCTCCTCCAGTCCTTACAACCCTCCCTATACCTGAAACCTCCTCCAGCCCCCAACAACCCTCCCTATCTCTGTAACCTCCTCCAGTCCCTTGAACCCTCCCTATCTCTGTAACCTCCTCCAGCTCCTACAACCCTCCCTATCCCTGTAACATCCTCCAGCCGCTACAACCCTCCCTATCCTTGTAACCTCCTCCAGCCCCTACACCCCTCCCTGTCTCTGTAACCTCCTCCAGCCCCTACAACCCTCCCTATCTCTGCAACCTCCTCCAGTCCCTACAACCCTCCCTATCTCTGTAACCTCCTCCAGCCCCTACAACCCTCCGCATCTCTGTAATCACCTCCAGTCTCTACAACCCTCCCTATCTCTGTCACCTCCTCCAGCCCCTACAACCCTCCCTATCTCTGTCACCTCCTCCAATCCCTACATACCTCTCTATCTCTGTAACCTCCTCCAGCCCCTACAACCGTCCCTATCTCCTTAATCTCCTCCAGTCCCTCCAACCCTCCCCAGCTCTGTCACCTCCTCCAGCCCCTACAACCGTTCCTATCTCTGTAACCTCCTCCAATCCCTCCAACCTTCCCTATCTCTGTAACCTGCTTCAGCCCCCTACAACCCTCCCTCAGGTCAGAGGCCAGGAATCCTGAGGCGAGTAACTCACCTCCTGACTCCCCAAAGCCTGTCCACCATCTACAAGGGACAAGTCAGGAGTGTGATGGAATACTCTCCACTGACTGGATGGGTGCAGCTCCAACAACACTCAGGAAGCGCGACACCATCCAGGACAAAGCAGCCCGCTTGATTGGCACCCCATCCACAAACATTCCCTCCCTCCACCACCGACGCACAGTGACAGCAGTGTGTACCATCTACAAGATGCTCTGCAGCAATGCACCAAGGCTCCTTCGACGGCACCTTCCAAACCCGCGACCTCTACCAACTAGAAGGACAAGGGAAGGCAGACGCGGGGTAACACCACCACCTGCAAGTTCCCCTCCAAGTCACACACCATCCTGACTTGGAACTATATCGGCCGTTCCTTCACTGTCGCTGGGTCAAAATCCGGGAACTCCCTTCTTCACCGCACTCTGGGTGTACCTACCCCACACGGACTGCAGCGGTTCAAGAAGGCAGCTCACCACCACCTTCTCAAGGGCAATTAGGGATGGGCAATAAATGCTGGCCTGGCCAGTGACGCCCACATCCCAGGAACGAATAAATAAAAATTTTTTTTAAAATCCCTGCCTTTTGAGCATCCCCCAAATTCCATCGCTCCATCATTGGAAAGGGACACGCTGAAGGGTGGACACTTTGGGGTCATGGTGAGGGGGTCGGGGGTCAGAGGTCAGGTCGCTGTGTGGTCAGGTTGGGGCCACTCTGCAATTAGGGTGGGGTCATGGTGAGAGGGGTGACTGGGGGTCAGGTTGGGGTCAAGGGAGGTTATGGTGAGAGAGGTCACTGTGGGGTCAGAGTGGGTTCAGGGGGATAACAGTGAGAGGGGTCACTACGTGGTCAGAATGGGGATCAGGTTGGGGGTAAAAGGGGTTCACAGTGGAGGGGGGGTCTCTCTGGGGGTCAGGGTGGGGTCAGGTTGGCATCAAGGGGGGGTCACTGGGGTCAGGGTGGGATCACACTGGGGGTCAGGGTGGGGTCACACTGGGGTCAGGGTGGGGGTCACACTGGGGGTCAGGGTGGGGTCACACTGGGGGGTCAGGTCACACTGGGGGTCAGGGTGGGGTCACACTGGGGTGGGTCAGGTCACACTGGGGGTCAGGGTGGGGTCAGATTGGCATCAAGGGGGGGGGGGTCACTGTGGGAGCCAAAGTGGGGTCACTGGGGTCAGGGTAGGGTCATTCTGGGGTCAGGGTGGGATCACACTGGGGGTCAGGGTGGGGTCACACTGGGGTCAGGGTGGCGTCACACTGGGGGTCAGGGTGGGGTCACACTGGGGGTCAGGTCACACTGGGGTTCATAGTGGGGTCACTCGGGTCAGGGTGGGGTCACACTGGGGGGGTCAGGTCACACTGGGGGTCAGGGTGGGGTCACACTGAGGGTCAGGGTGATTTCTCACTGCCTGTTTTTCCTCCCACAGGAGCTGGTGAGAGAATTGAAAATACGATGGAGGCTTTCCAGCAGTGAGTTCACACCCCCCGTCACCCCTCGTCCCCTCACCCTCAACCCCTCATTCCCTCACCCTCAACCTCAAACCCTCGTTACCTCACCCTCAACCCCTTGTTCCCTCACCCCCACGACCCATCACCCTCACTACCCTCTCCTGCCGTCGACTCACCCCCATCACTCCACTCTCAACACTCACACCCTCAGCCCGAAACTCCACACCCTTCCCCACTCATTAACTATCCCCTCCACTGACTATCTAACAACACCTAGGATTGGTCCCCGGACTCTCTCTCTATCTAACAACACCTAGGATTGGTCCCCGGACTCTCTCTCTATCTAACAACACCTAGGATTGGTCCCCGGACTCTCTCTCTATCTAACAACACCTAGGATTGGTCCCAGGACTCTCTCTCTATCCAATAACCCCTAGGATTGGTCCCCGGACTCTCTCTCTATCCAATAACCCCTAGGATTGGTCCCCGGACTCTCTCTCTATCCAGTAACCCCTAGGATTGGTCCCCAGACTCTCTCTCTATCTAACAACACCTAGGATTGGTCCCAGGACTCTCTCTCTATCCAATAACCCCTAGGATTGGTCCCCGGACTCTCTCTCTATCCAATAACCCCTAGGATTGGTACCCGGACTCTCTCTCTATCCAATAACCCCTAGGATTGGTCCCCGGACCCTCAATCTATCTAATAACACCTTGGATTGGTCCCCGGACTCTGTCTCCATCTATCAACACCTCGGACTGGTCCCGGGACTCTCTCTCTATCTAACAACACCTCAGATTGGTCCCCGGACTCTCTCTCTATCTAATAACACCTAGGATTGGTCCCTGACTCTCTCTCTATCCAATAACCCCTAGGATTGGTCTCCGGACTCTATCTCTATCCATCAACCCCTGGGATTGGTCCCCGGAATCTCTCTCTATCCAATAACCGCTGGGATTGGTCCCCGGACTCTCTCTCTATCCAATAACCCCTGGGATTGGTCCCCGGACTCTCTCTCTATCCAATAACCCCTGGGATTTGTCCCCGGACTCTCTCTCTATCCAATAACCCCTAGGATTGGTCTCCGGACCCTCTCTCTATCCAATAACCCCTGGGATTGGTCCCCGGATTTTCTCTCTCTATCCAATAACCGCTGGGATTGGTCCCCGGACTCTCTCTCTATCCAATAACCCCTGGGATTGGTCCCCGGACTCTCTCTCTATCCAATAACCCCTAGGATTGGTCCCCGGACTCTCTCTCTCTATCCAATAACCCCTAGGATTGGTCCCCGGACCCTCTCGCTATCTAATAACACCTATGATTGGTCCCCGGACTCTCTCTCCATCTAATAACCCCTAGAATTGGTGCCCGGACTCTCTCTATCTAATAATCCCCGGGATTGGTCCCCGGCCCCTCTTTCTATCTAACAACACCTAGGATTGGTCCCCGGACTCTCTCTCTGTCCAATAACCCCTGGGATTGGTCCCTGGACTCTCTCTCTATCTAATAACTCCTAGGATTGGACCCTGGAGACTCTCACTATCTAATAACCCGTGGGATTGGTCCCCAGATTCTCTCTCTATCCAATAACCCCTGGGATTGCTCCCCGGACTCTCTCTCTATCTAATAACCCTTAGGATTGGTCCCTGACTCTCTCTCTATCCAATAACCCCTAGGATTGGTCTCCGGACTCTATCTCTATCCAATAACCCTTGGGATTGGTCCCCGGACTCTCTCTCTATCCAATAACCCCTAGGATTGGTCTCCGGACTCTCTCTCTATCCAATAACCCTTGGGATTGGTCCCCGGACTCTCTCTCTATCCAATAACCCCTAGGATTGGTCTCCGGATTCTCTCTCTATCCAATAACCCCTAGGATTGGTCTCCGGACTCTCTCTCTATCCAATAACCCTTGGGATTGGTCTCCGGACTCTATCTCTATCCAATAACCCTTGGGATTGGTCCCCGGACTCTCTCTCTATCCAATAACCCCTAGGATTGGTCTCCGGACTCTCTCTCTATCCAATAACCCTTGGGATTGGTCCCCGGACTCTCTCTCTATCCAATAACCCTTAGGATTGGTCCCCGGACTCTCTCTCTATCCAATAACCCCTAGGATTGGTCCCCGGACTCTCTCTCTATCCAATAACCCCTAGGATTGGTCCCCGGACTCTCTCTCTCTATCCAATAACCCCTAGGATTGGTCCCCGGACTCTCTCTCTATCCAATAATCCCTAGGATTGGTCCCCGGACTCTCTCTCTATCCAATAACCCCTAGGATTGGTCCCCGGACCCTCTCTCTATCTAATAACCCCTAGGATTGGTCCCCAGACTCTCTCTCTATCGAATAACCCCTCGGATTGGTCCCCGGACCCTCTCTCTATCTAACAACACCTCGGATTGGTCCGCGGACTCTCTCTCTATCTATAAACATCTCGGACTGGTCCCCGGACTCTCTCTCTATCTAACAACACCTCGGATTGGTCACCGGACTCCCTCTCTATCTAATAACCCCTAAGATTGGTCACCGGACTCTCTCTCGATCCAACAACCCCTGGGATTGGTCCCCGGACGCTCTCTCTATCCAATAACCCCTAGGATTTGTCCCCGGACTCTCTCTGTATCTAATAACCCCCGGGATTGGACCCCGGACTCTCTCTGTATCTAATAACCCCTAGGATTGGACCCCAGACTCTCTCTCTATCTAATAATGCCCGGGATTGGTCCCCAGACTCTCTCTCTATCTAATAACCCCCAGGATTGGTCCCCGGACTCTCTCTCTATCTAATAACCACCAGGGTTGGTCCCCGGACTTTCTCTATCTAATAACCCCTAGGATTGGTCCCCGGACTTTCTCTATCTAATAATGCCCGGGATTGGTCTCCGGACTCTATCTCTATCCAATAACCCTTAGGATTGGTCCCCGGACTCTCTCTCTATCCAATAACCCCTAGGATTGGTCCCCGGACTCTCTCTCTATCCAATAATCCCTAGGATTGGTCCCCGGACTCTCTCTCTATCCAATAACCCCTAGGTTTGGTCCCCGGACTCTCTCTCTATCCAATAACCCCTAGGATTGGTCCCCAGACTCTCTCTATCCAATAACCCCTAGGATTGGTCCCCGGACTGTCTCTCTATCCAATAACCCCTCGGATTGGTCCCCGGACCCTCTCTCTATCTAACAACACCTCGGATTGGTCCGCGGACACTCTCTCTATCTATAAACACCTCGGACTGGTCCCCGGACTCTCTCTCTATCTAACAACACCTCGGATTGGTCACCGGACTCTCTCTCTATCTAATAACCCCTAAGATTGGTCACCGGACTCTCTCTCGATCCAACAACCGCTGGGATTGGTCCCCAGATGCTCTCTCTATCCAATAACCCCTAGGATTTGTCCCCGGACCCTCTCTGTATCTAATAACCCCCGGGATTGGCCCCTTGACTCTCTCTGTATCTAATAACCCCTAGGATTGGACCCTGGACTCTCTCTCTATCTAATAATGCCCGGGATTGGTCCCCGGACTCTCTCTCTATCTAATAACTCCCAGGATTGGTCCCCGGACTCTCTCTCTATCTAATAACCACCAGGGTTGGTCCCCGGACTCTCTCTGTATCTAATAACCCCTAGGATTGGTCCCCGGACTTTCTCTATCTAATAATGCCTGGGATTGGTCCCTGGACTCTCTCTCTATCTAATAACCCCCAGGATTGGTCCCTGGACTCTCTTTCTATCTAATAACCCCCAGGATTGGTCCCCGGACTCTCTCTCTATCTAATAACCCCCAGGATTGGTCCCTGGACTTTCTCTATCTAATAACCCCTCGGATTGGCCCCCAGACTCTCTCTCTATCTAATAACCCTCAGGATTGGTCCACGGACTTTCTCTATCTAATAACCCTTAGGATTGTTCCCCGGACTCTCTCTCTATCTAATAACCCCTGGGATTGGTCCCCAGACTCTCTCTCTATCTAATAACCCCTGGGATTGGTCCCCAGACTCTCTCTCTATCTAATAACCCCTAGGATTGGTCCCCGGACTCTCTCTCTATCTAATAACCCCTAGGATTGGTCCCTGGACTTTCTCTATCTAATAACCCCTGGGATTGGTCCCCAGACTCTCTCTCTATCTAATAACCCCTGGGATTGGTCCCCAGACTCTCTCTCTATCTAATAACCCCTGGGATTGGTCCCCAGACTCTCTCTCTATCTAATAACCCCTGGGATTGGTCCCCAGACTCTCTCTCTATCTAATAACCCCTAGGATTGGTCCCCAGACTCTCTCTCTATCTAATAACCCCTGGGATTGGTCCCCAGACTCTCTCTCTATCTAATAACCCCTGGGATTGGTCCCCAGACTCTCTCTCTATCTAATAACCCCTAGGATTGGTCCCTGGCGGTGAATTTGATTTCTTGATTTACAGTGCCTTGGCATGTCACACGGAAATGTTGGAGCTCGATTGTCACATGACGAGAGACGGTCAGGTGGTTGTGTCACATGATCAGAATCTGCTGCGCCAGACGGGAACGGATGTCAATATCGCTGATCGGGATTACGCAGTAAGTGTGCGGGGTCATACCCTGGGTGGGTCAGTGCCCGTGGGGGACGCATACCCGGGGTGGGTCAGTGCCCGTGGGGGACGCATACCCGGGGTGGGTCAGTGTCCGTGGGGGACCCATACCCGGGGTGGGTCAGTGCCCGTGGGGGACCCATACCCGGGGAGAGTCAGTGCCCGTGGGGGACCTGTACCCGGGGTGGGTCAGTGTACGTGGGGGACCCGTACCCAGGGTGGGTCAGTGCCCGTGGGATACCCATACCCAGGGAGAGTCAGTGCCCGTGGGGGACCTGTACCCGGGGTGGGTCAGTGTACGTGGGGGACCCGTACCCAGGGTGGGTCAGTGCCCGTGGGATACCCGTACCCAGGGAGAGTCAGTGCCCGTGGGGGACCCATACCCGGGGTGGGTCAGTGACCGTGGGGGACCCGTACCCAGGGTGGGTCAGTGCCCGTGGGATACCCATACCCAGGGAGAGTCAGTGCCCGTGGGGGACCTGTACCCGGGGTGGGTCAGTGCCCGTGGGATACCCGTACCCAGGGAGAGTCAGTGACCGTGGGGGACCTGTACCCGGGGTGGGTCAGTGTACGTGGGGGACCCGTACCCAGGGTGGGTCAGTGCCCGTGGGATACCCATACCCAGGGAGAGTCAGTGCCCGTGGGGGACCTGTACCCGGGGTGGGTCAGTGTACGTGGGGGACCCGTACCCAGGGTGGGTCAGTGCCCGTGGGATACCCATACCCAGGGAGAGTCAGTGCCCGTGGGGGACCTGTACCCGGGGTGGGTCAGTGTACGTGGGGGACCCGTACCCAGGGTGGGTCAGTGCCCGTGGGATACCCGTACCCAGGGAGAGTCAGTGCCCGTGGGGGACCCATACCCGGGGTGGGTCAGTGACCGTGGGGGACCCGTACCCAGGGTGGGTCAGTGCCCGTGGGATACCCATACCCAGGGAGAGTCAGTGCCCGTGGGGGACCTGTACCCGGGGTGGGTCAGTGTACGTGGGGGACCCGTACCCAGGGTGGGTCAGTGCCCGTGGGATACCCGTACCCAGGGAGAGTCAGTGGCCGTGGGATACGCGTACCCTGGGAGAGTCAGTGCCCGTGGGGGACCCGTACCCGGGGTGGGTCAGTGCTCGTGGGGGACCCGTACCCGGGGTGGGTCAGTGCCCGTGGGGGACCCGTACCCAGGGAGAGTCAGTGCCCGTGGGGGACCCGTACCCGGGGAGAGTCGGTGACCGTGGGATACCCGTACCCAGGGAGAGTCAGTGGCCGTGGGGGACCCGTACCCGGGGAGAGTCAGTGAACGTCGGATACCCGTACCCAGGGAGAGTCAGTGGCCGTGGGGGACCCGTACCCGGGGTGCGTCAGTGCCCGTGAGGGACCCGTACCCCGGGTGGGTCGGTGCCCGTGGGGGACCCGTACACGGGGTGGGTCAGTGAACGTCGGATACCCGTACCCAGGGAGAGTCAGTGGCCGTGGGGGACCCGTACCCGGGGTGCGTCAGTGCCCGTGAGGGACCCGTACCCCGGGTGGGTCGGTGCCCGTGGGGGACCCGTACCCGGGGTGCGTCAGTGCCCGTGGGGGACCCGTACCCGGGGTGGGTCAGTGAACGTCGGATACCCGTACCCAGGGAGAGTCAGTGGCCGTGGGGGACCCGTACCCGGGGTGCGTCAGTGCCCGTGGGGGACCTGTACCCCGGGTGGGTCGGTGCCCGTGGGATACCCGTACCCAGGGAGAGTCAGTGGCCGTGGGATACGCGTACCCTGGGAGAGTCAGTGCCCGTGGGGGACCCGTACCCCGGGTGGGTCAGTGCCCGTGGGGGACCCGTACCCCGGGTGGGTCAGTGCCCGTGGGGGACCCATACCCGGGGTGGGTCAGTGCTCGTGGGGGACCCGTACCCCGGGTGGGTCAGTGCCCGTGGGGGACCCGTACCCCGGGTGGGTCAGTGCCCGTGGGGGACCCGTACCCGGGGTGGGTCAGTGCTCGTGGGATACCCGTACCCGGGGTGGGTCAGTGAACGTCGGATACCCGTACCCGGGGAGAGTCAGTGCCCGTGGGGGACCCGTACCCGGGGTGGGTCAGTGACCGTGGGATACCCGTACCCAGGGAGAGTCAGTGGCCGTGGGATACGCGTACCCTGGGAGAGTCTGTGCCCGTGGGGGACCCGTACCCGGGGAGAGTCAGTGCCCGTGGGGGACCCGTACCCCGGGTGGGTCGGTGCCTGTGGGGG